>NC_056745.1:1267974669-1268017169 GCF_019279795.1 Protopterus annectens
TAACATAAACACAAACATAAATAAACATAAACATAAACGGAGCCATTAAGGGCACCATATATGGGATTTCTCAGCTCCAAATTAAAATGTTTTTTATTTTGTTGTAGCCAGTAATCTATTTCTGGGAGTAACACAGCTTTGTGAGATGATTTATGTAAATACAGTTTTTTTCTAAACTCATTTTGCTGAATCAAAAATTGTTTCTTGAGATGTAATCAGTTTATATTTGATTATATCAGTGGAGATGAGAGGGGTGCAGCACCCTCCCAACATGGGGCATGGAAAGTCAAAAGCAAAGTTTGGTTATCATGTGTTGGACTCTACACTGGTAAGTGCATTCATGGTGGCCTCAACCTGCATATGTGAATTTATACAAGTAATGTTTGCAGAGCTAAACCATAAATGGTGACCGATGCTCACCTATAGTTTACCTGTCATTTTTACTTGTCTGTCGATCACTGATCAAGTGGGAAGTACTTGACAGCTTCTGATTACATGTCCTTTTGAAGACATGATTGTTCAGTTACCACGGTGAGAAATAATACAGTGATTTAGCAGTGAACATTCCCTGAAAAGAAAACACAAGGCTGATACATGATTTCTCCAAGCCGTGGGATATCAACCCTGTTATGAATCTGTGAAACCTGTATTTTTAGCCTCCTGCCCTAAATTTTGCTCTAGAAGGCTATAATATAGACTGAACTTGTAGAATATTTTCTACAAAAAAAAATGGTATTGAGCATTCAAACCACAGTAAAATATTTTGTATCAGTATTATATGATCTACTAATATGTATCTGATAAATACAAAATTAGCATTGTCTCTGACATAAATAAACTGCTTTATGAACAACATACCTAAACACATTGCAAAATAAAACCAAAGGAAGCTCTAAGAAAACTGTACAGCAAAAGCCATGTTAGCACATCAGTAAAACTTAATAGAAATATGTTAGACATTCGCATATACATATTTTTTACTTGCCCACGTATATCTTAACACATCTATGGCCATGGCATGTAATTAAGCCATGCATGATGCAGACATGCATGTTTCCTTCTAGGACACCATAATTCTTGTTTTCTAAGAAGGGCAACTGTGACTGAATAAGGGCTGGAAACATGCCGGGAGCATACCTCTCAAGAATTCTGAACAAAGCCAGAATAATGTGGGTGGGAGAGCAAAGGTACAAAATCAGTGACAGATTTTAAATATCGTTTTATAAACATACAAAGTTGATAGAAGAAATGGCTCTGCTTTAGCACACATTATCTGATGGATAAAAGTCTGAAACTCAAATGTGTGTTTATATTTAATGACTTCAAGAGCTTGTAATGTGTAGAAATTTCATAAGCAATTATTATTGTTTTTTTTTTGTTTTGTTTTGATTTTTTAACCTAGTATGCTTACTGTAGCATGGGATTAATTACTACTTAGTAATAAACATGTACTATGCTTAAACGCTTTTGGTCTCATCTGTTTAAAATCGTAGAAGGAAAGATAGTTAATGACACAGAGAAAACAAAAAACAGTATGTCATTGATGTATCTCTACTTAGTTATATTGAAGCATTATAGAACTACTTTCTATGTGGAATAAAACTAATGCTTCATATATACATTGACATTCTACTTTTCTGTTACAGCTGCAGCCTCTGAGACACATCATCCTATCTTCATGTACATTTCTGGTTTATGAGACCAGTGGTTTAAAATGGACTTTCTATTTATATGGGGGAGAGTCACATTACACTAGTATCTGGCATTGCTCAGTTATGAACAAAGATAGTAACCTAACTCCAAAAGTATGTCTGGACATTAACTCTTTGCTGTTATAACTCCAAAAGTAATCCCCATCTTACAGAGAAATGAATGGCATTTGTATTAAATGGGCACACAGACTAATCTGTATCAACACATTTTTTTCTTTTGTTCTGTTCTGTTCTGTTCTAGTTCTTACATGCAAAGACTTAGAAGGAGTGCTTTACTGACCTCTACTTGAATTTCTTGATTTGCATACCCTATTAATAAAAGCTGCTCTCCGGAAAAAAAAACAAAGAAAAAAAACAACAATTTGTTCATTAGTATTTTATGATGAAGTTCACTGGTATTACATATATATTATAACATTTTGCAGTGTCCCTCTGGTTGCTGAATGAGAAGCACAAATGAAAACCCATGCTGAGAACACTTCTGAATCCTTTTTCATGACTGTTGGCCATTGTCATTGACTATTGTCAAATGACCTTTGTGTGCTTGTGTGGTATGTGTGACAGGGATACAGAGACAGAAAGAGGCTGTACTTGCATGTGCACACACTCGAGCATGTGTGTGTATGTGCGCATATGTGTGTGTGTGTGTGTGTGTGTGTGTGTGTGTGTGTGTGTGTGTGTGTGTGTGTGTGTGTGTGTGTGTGTGTGTGTGTGTGTGTGTGTCTATATATATATATATATATATATATATATATATATATATATAGATAGATAGATATATCACGAGGAGATAAGTCTTGACTAGCTTGTGTTTTGGAACATTAAGCTTAAAGAGCCAACAGCAAGTTCTAGACACTTTAAACCCTCTTAAAAAATTATAAATATTGATATGGATGGCCCAGTGGTGTAGCAGTTGCATTGTCACCTCACAGCAAGAGCTTCTCCAGTTCGATTCTCAACTGGGGTGCCTTCTGTGCGGAGTCTGCATGTCCTCCTTGCATTTGTGTGGGTTTCCTCTGGGTCCTCTGGTTTACTCCCAAGTTACAAAAACATGCATCTGGAGCATTTCTCCGGGTGTCTGCTGAAATTTGGCTTCATTCCAATTCAGACTTTCCCAGTAAACTAAAATACAATATGTATTTATTATTGACTAGAAGCAAGCTATCTTGTTCAAATTTATGAAAATCCTTCTTTAGGAGGAAATTAAGTAAAGTCCAAAGTCATATTATAGGCAAGGATAAAATAACTACTGCCATGTGGAAGGTGTGTTAGGAGAAGGATACATACATGGAAACAATCTACAATTGAAGAAGTCTTTCAGTGGCTGTATCACAGTATAAAAAAAAAAAAAGTTCATTGTCTTAGGTGACAAAAACATTGACTGGAAGCAAATAACAACACCTCACCTGACCTAAATTTATTTGGATTCTCACAGCTATTAAACATCACTACAAGGACTAACAAAACATCTAGCATTAGCAGCACTAAACTGGATTCTTTCAAATAAGCCCCACAACATCAATGGAACCTTACCAGACAGTATTAGTAACCATCTACCCACCTCCGCTAGCAGACAGCAGCTAAACTTTCAGAAGCAAGTAGGAGAAAGAATAGAGTGACAAGGCTTTCAGTCTTTCTGCGTAATACTTGTTTTGTGTATCCTGTATCTTCTTGGTGAGAAACCTCTGTTGTCTCTCCAATTGTTGCAGGTGTCTGGTGAGGTACATGCAAAAAAGAGCATTGTACTCAATTGCAGGTCTGTTGAGGGCTGATTATAATGGAATTATAACATCCTTACATCTAGATGTGATACCTTTACTTATAAAATGTGCCACATAGACGGATTACCTTCCTACTGTGGATAGATGGCAGTCATAGTTCAGGTTGCTTTCAACCTGAGTACCCAGAGCACATATCACTGGGTCTACACTTCAGGGTTTACTGTCTTTAATGTAATTAGCAGGGATGTCAGCCTTCCCAAAGGGAAAAATAATGGATCTTTTGCATTTAGCTTTAATCTGTGGCTTTGGTACCAATTATTTTTTGGCATTAACCTGGTCTGCAGTGTTTTAACATCATTGGGGGAACTCAGTGATTCCTCCCAATTTGCAGTAGTCAATGAACTTGGTTAGCTACAGACCATTCAGGTTTGCTTGGACTTCCAAGAAATAAATTCTGAAGAGTAAGGGGCCCAGCACAGAACCCTCTGGTACACCACTCGTGACTGGTCTTTTGCCAGAGGTGAAGTCACCCACTTTGACAGTATGTGTCCTGTCAGTGAGCCAGTTGGCTACCCATCTGTTAATGTATGGGTTATTTCCCAATTGGGAGAGTTTATCTATAACACCTGAGTGGGGGATGGTGTCAAATGATGTGGCTGGGTCAGCATAGTCTGTATACACTGAATCTCCCTCGCTCAGGGCCTTGGTGACTTTCTTTAACAAACCCGAACTGGGTTGCATCCAGTGTTTGGAGATTACATATGTCCTTGTTAATAAGGTCCACAATGATTCTTTCCATGGCCTTGCTGATGAGGCTAGTCAAGCCTATGGGCCTATAATTCCTAGGATCGGTTGACGATCGCCCTTTGTGCAGAGGGATTACTGTTGCTATCCTCCATTCCAGCGGAAGATAAGCCAGTTTGTAGGCTGTGGTTATAAAGGGATCCAAGTGGGTCTGCTAGGTCATGTTTTAAGTTATTTAAAAGGCAACCTGGGATATTGATGTAACTTGCACAGCTATCCTTAATAAATACTACAAAGGCAAAGCAACAAAGCAAAATGAATATTCCCTAATTGTTTAGAAATGGTAAGCCCTTTCGCATTTAATACACAGATGCTTCATAAGACCAAGAAAACATACAAAAAACATTATTTAAATATTAAAACATCACTTCCTGCTGCTTAAACAAATTCAAACTAACAAATCAGTCGTTAATTGCTAAAACAGCATAAAAAAAATCTCAACGCCTCTCGCAACTACAAACTAGAATCCATGTAAAATGCATCTCTTATAAGTGACATCACAATCATGTGAAAAGCATCTAGGCAGAATTAATTAAAGCTAAAGTGAAGCTGAACGATTAAAAACACCTAAAAATACAAGGTATACAACATTGAACCACAATCCTAAATTTTTAAGATATACAAAACCAAAGCATGCAGCTTGCCTATAATATTAGTGAACAGCTTCCACTAAAGATAGAGGCTCACTTAAAAACATATCACTCTCTACCTTCAGTACGCAACAGACACATCATCTGTCATGACCAGACCTATACAACATCATAAAGTGTGTCAATATTTGTAAGGGGGCACATCCTAAGAGTGGGCTTCAGAGACTTTGTATCATTCAGGCCAGGAGTTATATAAGATCATAATTCAAATATCCAATTTTGTTCCCTTGCTTCAGTGAGATCCTTAATATTCCCACCGCTAACTCCTGGTTTAATAATTTCTATAATAAAGAACTTAAAAGTATGGGATTATCCTGCATCTTGTATATGCTTCACGCAAGCATTGCCTTCTTTCCCATGCTTAATATCGCCTAGATGTTCAAGAATCCTGTCCTTGAAACTTTGACTGGTTTTCCCAATATAAAAAGCATAACAATTTTAACAAAATGCATAATAAATCACATTTGTTGTTCTACAATCTGCAGAAAAGGAACACTCTATAGTGTGATCCAGTATGGGATGCTTAAATATTTGCCCTGAAAAAATAAAGTGACAAGATCTACATTTCTGCACGGAAAGGTGCCTAGATGTAATGAACTGGGCATATCAGCACCCACTGCTTCATTTTTGTAACAAAGTTGTCTCTTCAACAATAAATTATTCCAAAAACTAAACTTGGGTGCATCACCCACTATATCTATAAGGTCAGGACAACTATGTAGAATACCCCAATTACTATTCAAAATATCAGTAATTGCATTAATGTCACTGAAATATATGAGGGCACACATAACTGTCCTTCTGCTAACACATTTGGGTGCAGGACTCAGTTCAAGGTTAGTAGACCTGGAAAAATATGGTTTGGCTATGTTTCCTCTTTCAGATCTGGCCCTCAATATGCAGGAGTCTATTTCTCTCTCAGTACAGTCTCATTGTAGGGAGTTTTCCTTAAACTCCATCAAGGCCCATTCCAAAGTAGTCTCATTTGTGTGTAACCTGATAATACTAAGACATTGTCCCCTCAAGACATTTCTGGGGACGCTCCTCTTATGCAACACGGAGTTCTTCTTACAAGGTTTCTTATATATTCTGGTGTCAGAATTATCTAACATATCCTTATAAACAGTGATATCCAAAAAATCAATAGATTCAACTGAGACCTTACTACTAAACCTCAGAAAGCTTGTCGACTCTTGCATAAAGGCAATGAATTAATTCAGTGAATCAATACTGCCATCTCACAACAAAAAAAATATCATCAACAAAATGTTTATAATGGATGATATGTTGAATAAATTTATTACCACTGAGAATTTCTTCCCAATGTGCAAGAACCAAATTTGTGTAGCTATTAGCACATGCTGTGCCAATAGCCATGCCAAACCTTTGCAAATAATATTATTGTCCAAACACAAATGTATTATTCTCCAATACTAGCTGTAGAAGTTCGCAGATCATCTTGGTCTTACTAATGGGCATAGCAGCATGTTCAGTAAAAAAAGATCTCACAGATTCAATACTTACAGTATTGGGGATGACTGTAAACAAAGATGTAATATCCATTGTAACAAGCACTAAATCATCTAAACTAGTAAAGCAATCTATTTTATAATGTAAGTCCACCAAGAAATCTCTTGTGTCTTTGAATACAGAACTAACATTATCAAGTATGGCTCTCAACATCTTTTCTATATATATTGACAGGGGCTTAGCCACTCATCCTCCTCCTGACAAAATAGGTCGCATAGGAGGGTATTGTAAGCGCTTGTGGGTCTTGGGAAGCCCATATAGAATAGGAACTACTGAGTGCTCAACCAAAAAATATTTAAACAAAGCTTCTTTAATCAAACCTGTGATCAGTAAATCAAACAGTAACACAGTGGTCCTAATGACAATAGCTGTAAGTTGTTGCTTAGAGATAGATTGAAACCTATTAACATCATTAAGAAGCTGGGCCATAGACTCCAAATATAGACTAGTGTCCATGACTACTATAGCCCCACCTTTATTGGTGGGACATATCTCAATAGAGCTAGGATGTTTCAGCTCATACAATGCTGTGCATTCCTCAGCACTCATATTATAAAACCCTCCTGCATGTCTGACAAAGCCAATCTGATTTGTTCATCACAAACATTGACATACATTTTAATCACTGGATGTTTGTCAGCTATAAACATACTAGGATTTGTAAAAGTCATAGGGGTTTCTGGTGCCCCTTGAAACATATCTGATAATGTCAGATTATGAGAGAATAATCTCAAATCAGTCAGAACTTGTAATAAATTAGACCTCTGCGTGGGTACAAAGGACAAACCTTTGTTCAACACTCTAAGTTGTAATGGTGTGAGATGCATAGAGGAAATGTTCACCACTAAGTTATTCAATTCTTGCTCTGTGTGCCCATTTGGGTGAACCTCTCCATGGACTGCTGCTTGTGGTGCACACAGCCTTTCTTCATATGACTTTGTGACCTCCCTTGTCTCTGTGATACAGCTATGAGGAGTGGTTCCATTAAGTAAAAAGAAGGGGTATTTCTAGAACCTGCATTCAACCTACATGTCAAATTGCTATCCAAATGTATGTCATTGACAATAGTAAGAGTAATCGGCACTGAAGGGGTCCTTTTACTGCTATCACTAAAGTCAGTGGTGGACCGCTCAGCAGATCTAACTGCTGCATTTAAGGTATTTCCTTGCCAATTTGCTTGGCCTTGCAATGAAGGGCCCTTATCGCTATCAGAATATAACCTCATATCAGTCCTAGGCCAAGAGAAAACCTGCCCTGATTTAAAATCAGTCATGTCTCTGTGTAATTTTTTATATTTTGTTGCCTGTATCCTTTTATCCTGGTTGTAACAACATCTGCTAGAAAATTGTTGTACATCTCTCATTGTAGGCAATTAATCTCATCCAATAGTTCAGTTTCAAGTGGAAGAAAAAATCAAGCAATAGATGCATATAATCCGAGCTCATTTATATATTCAAAGACTGCCACCTCTTGAATAACTCAGGGTAGGTAGACCAATAGGTAGGCATCTTTAATGCTCTCAGTCCCCTTGGAACTATTTTGTGATGAATACAAGCCTCCAAGTGTATGTGTTGCCATTGCAAATGCTTAAACCTATAAAGTTTGTCTTCTAAGTCCTGTAACTAAGAGGAAAAATTCAAGTCTACTTCTCGTACAGTCTCCATGGAGGCCTCAGACAAAACTGGAGTGTGCCCAAAAAAAGGGTTATTATCTACCTTCAAAATACCAATCCAAAATAGCAGATACTGCAAACCAAAGTCAGAAGGTAGCATACATTAATGTGTTAGTGCTTTCACGGCAAACCAAGCCGCTTCATCAGACACAAGAGTACTAACAGAACTACATTTTTAAAAAAGAAGCATCCAATAAAAGTGCAGTCTCAATCATACAATTAATGCATGTATTTAAGCATTTAAATCTACATCATATAAAAAAGAAAAAGAAAAATATACCTGACATAAAATACGTATAAAAAATACATATATTATTTGTTTAGATTCATTATACTTATAAAACAAGTATTTACTTACAAAAAATGATAACAAAAATATATGTACTTAATGTGTGGGCTAACAAAATAGCACATATACCTATCTATATATATTAATATTTATAGATACATATAAAGAAATCTCTCACTTATCGAAAAGTTCAATTCTTTAACACTGGTTTAATACAGATCCTGTCATTTAAACCCTTTCCTAAGTTGCCCCTCATTCTAATAATCCATTTTAATTCCAAATTTTCAACCCTATTTTCTATATCACTACCCCGGGTATCTTCATATATTATTTGTAAAACTTTGAACTTGAATGTGTGGTCAATGCAACATATAGATACATGTTTAGCAAGAGCATTTCTATGTGTTGAATTTTTAATATTATAGATATGCTCACGAATCCTATCTCTCAGCCTACGGTCTGTCTTCCCAATATAAAAACTTTGACAGGCCTGGCATACTGCTAAATATACTATATGTTTGGTGTCACAGTTGGCTGTAGCCTGTATTCCAATAACTTGCACGCTATCTAAATTTTATATAAATTCATCTGTAGAATCTATAAACCTACACCGATTACATTTATTACAAGGGAACGTTCACAGCTGAGTCTTAGGCCTAATGCTGTGTGTTACAGATGGTGGATAACAAAGCATCCACTTTAAATTCTTTTTGGTCTTATATGTGAACTTAACACCTTTGTTGCATTTACAATATGTACTGTGTATTGCTGTATCAATATCATGTGTGCTATATCCTCTCTTCTTAAACATATCATGTAAAAGATCAATTTCTCTGGCAAAATCTGAATCATTAACATTCAGTCTAGATGCCCGTAAGCCTTGATTACTAACTATGTTACGGTGGATATGTGGGGGGTGCATACTCTGCCTGTGTAGATAATTGTTCCTATGGCAGTCCTTCCTGTATGTTTTAGTAGACAAGGATTGTTCAATAGTCTTAAAAACCACCACATCTAGAAAATTTATTAGGTCCCTGGAATAATTCAATGTAAGTTTAAGAAAGGGAGTAGGAGAATCCAGGTATTCATGAAACTTCAAAAGGGTATCTTCATCCCCATCCCACAACAAAAAAAGGTCTTCTATGAACCTGCAATAAAAGATGACCTCTTTAAATGCATCAACAATAAAATTATTCTGCCAATGTGCCATGACAATATTGGCGTAGCTATTGGCACTAGAAGTGCCCATAGCCCATTGAAAATGAAAATATTATTTTCAAGAATTGTTTCCATAAAAAGAGAAATTAGTTCTATAAATGTACCTGTGAACTCACTGTTGTTCAATAAATATTCTTTCAGAAACTCAATGCCTACATCACTTGGTATACAGGTAAAAAGGGACTGCATATCCAATGTCACCAAATATAAGTTTCACATTTATTATGTCCTGAAAAAGCATACAAATCATTTAAAAATTTCTTTGTGTCCTTCAACACATATGAATTATTAAGTACACTTCTCAGGTGTTTTTCAGCAAATATTGAGACATTTTCTGTACACCATCCCCTACCATACACTACAGGTCTGAGTGGTGGCTTATAATATAATAATACCCTGCATGACTGTTTACTAGGACATAATATCACTTTAGAACAGTATAATTATTTTAAATGTGAAAAACCTGTTACACCTCTGATACACAGGATACCTAAGATTCACAAGGACCCTTATAAGCCACCCCTCAGACCTATAGTGTCTATAGGCCTATAAAATGTCTCAATATTTGTTGAAAAGCACCTAAGAAGTGTACTTAATAGGAATTCATATGTGTTGAAAGACATAAAGAACTTTTTAAATGATTTGTATGCTTTTTCAGGACATAATAAATGTGAAACTTATATTTTGGCGACAGTGGACGCGCAGTCCCTTTTTACCTGTATGCCAAATGATGTAGACATTGAGTTTCTGAAACAGTATTTATTGAATAACAGTGAGTTCACAGGTACATTTATAGAACTAATTTCTCTTTTTATGGAAACAATTCTTGAAAATAATGTTTTTATTTTCAATGGGCAGTTATATTGGCAACAGAAAGGCGTAGCTATGGGCACTTCTAGTGCCTATAGCTATGCCAACATTGTCATGGCACATTGGGAGTATAATTTTATTGTTGATGCATTTAAAGATCAAGTCCTGATCGAGTGTGTCCACCCAGTAAGTTTAACTGCTTATACAGTAACTTTGCTAGTGACTAAAACAGCAGATTATTTATTTCAAATCAGTTGCCTTTTGCTTGAATAACTCTGTTTATATTACTCTACCTTTGTTTGGAGGAAAGTGGCTGTTTTAGTTGCTGTCTTTTAGCACTGTGTAGTTTTTACCATACAAAACAGTGCCTAGCTGATACTTGATCAGAACTGTTGGCACGGATGTACTACATAGTGTGTACATCCTAAGGTCCACTATTATGTGCACTGAAACCCCGCTTCTGTTAAACTGTGTCTACCCAAGTGCATAGTGTTTTAGCAAGCATATCTAAAGGCAACTACAGCACTAGAGTGAAATTGCATTTGTTATAGCATTAAGGTTGAATCTGCAGTTTGTCATAGCATTAAGGTAGAACTCTACATTTTTTTAACATTGCTGTAAGGCTAATGCTAGTGTGATACTACCTTAAGTGGAGATTATTGCAAGGGATCATTGCAGAACAAAACCGCATGTTTGTTATAACAAAACAGTATCTGCTACTGCGTGAAATCAGCCTTATGTAACCAGAGATAACTTAATGTGAGATCTTAGCCACCCTGGAGTTAAAACAATATTTTTGTTTCTGTATATTAACTCCTTCTCTCCCACTGCACCTAAATAACGCCTATATCCTAACTTCTGCTCCCTTTCTCTCCCTCACAGTTGTTTTTTTCCCTACAACTTACTTGGCTTTTCCTGCTCCACGGATGGCTGAAAAGCAACCTCGAGAACCCCCGTGATGTTTCCTACTGCAAACTAAAGCAGAAAAAAAGCCCTCCTGAAGGGAAACAGTGTATGTGTAATAATTTCTGTAGAATTAGGGTAGCACACACTCGATCGGCCCAACGTTAAGCCCCTGCTAAACTCTCTCTCCAACTAACCCCCCTACATTTCCTGCCCTCTTGTTTCAGTCCCTCCTGCTAGAATCATACAAGATTTGGCTACAAACCAAATTATTGAACAAGTCTATATTTGTGAGTGTTACTAGAGCTTTTCACTTACCCTGTAATCATTAGGCTAGGGTTTAAGGCCCTCTCCATTCGCTACGCTCACTCCACTCCCCACCTGCCCTCATTAGTTCTACATTTATCCTTAGCCAAAAGCCCCTCCCTTACTGCTCCACCAATCAAGCCACACTGCAGCAACTCCCCACCTACCTACTTTATCATACATCCTAACCCAATTGCAATCATGCCACTAGGTAATATTATTGTAATCCTCTTCTGCACTATTCTGGCTTATATTACATCCTACCAGTCAGCTACAGTCATAACTCCCAACCTCTTCCACTGCACTCTCTCATCAACTCCCCTCAAACTCCCACTGCATAATTTCATCACCCCAACCTCAAGCTACCACCTCCCAACACATCTACTCAATCACCAAACTCCCACCTCTTTTAAATGCAAAATATCTGCAAAATACAACAAGTTTTTTACTGCAAATATAAAACATATACTCAGCACTCTCTCTAAACTTGCTCTCAGTGGAGACGTGCACCCCAGCCCTGGCCCTATAACCACCATCTCCACAAACCTCCTTCCAAACAACCCCCCCATCACCCAAATCACAAGAAGCCAAGTGACCTCCTCATTATGTCTCTTAACATCAGAAGCATATGTAATAAAATCCATGAGCTCCAGGCATGCATAAACCTGTACTCCCCTGACATCCTTATCAAAAGTGAGTATCAAAAGTGAGGAAATACTCCCACCAGGATATAACATCCTCCGTAAGGACAGAATATTCAGAAAAGGAGGAGGTGTGGCACTGTTGTATAAACGCAGCCTCAATATCCAAACTCTCACCACATCAGCTCTCCAGACTGACAAAGAAGAAATCCTTTATACCACCCTCAAATTAAACCCTAAGAAAGCAATCAACATTATAGGGTGCTATTTCCCACTAGGCCAAAATATACCTCCCCTTGAAAACCATCAAAACTGGGCCAATCTCTCCCTATCCCAAGAAACTATCATCCTCAGAGACTTTAACATCAACTGGCTATCCTGCAACAGCAACCACCCAACCCTCCACCTAAATCTCCATGGTTTCTCACAGCTAATACAAGCCTCTACTAGGATCAATAAAACCCTAATAACCACACTACTCTTGACTGGGTCTTAGTCAAAAAAGTCATACACACCTACCTGGCAGGCAGTTTACCTGACTCCCTCAGTGATCCTTCCCCAACCTTTCTACTAAGACATCACATAAATGATAGCAAACCCATTACCCACAGACTTATTCACAACAAAGCTAACTTCAACCCCAACTACTTCACCTCCTCCCTCCAGAAAATAAACTGGTCACCTCTAAGGTACCTCAACCTAGACGAGGCAGTCCATTTCTTTAACAGCACCTTCCTCAACATCCTTAACTACCATGACCCCCTCAGAAACATCATAATCAGAACTAAGAGCTCCCCCTGGCTACAAAACACCACCAGAGGGTGAATGAAAACTAGGGATAAAACATGGGAACGCTGGTGCATAACTAAGAAACCTTCAGATAGGCAACTCTTCCTTGAACTACATAACAAGGTCAAAAAGGAAGTAAAAGCAGACAAAGCCCTTTTCTATCAGACATCCCTTAATTCTTCCCAAAGCAACCCCAAGAAATTCTGGTCCACAATTGACGCTACTCTCTGTCCAGGAAAAGTAAGCACCCCCCTGCCAATCACCCCTCTCTCCACCAGTAGTATTGCTGATTCATTCAACAATCACTTCACAGAATCCATACAATCCCTAACCAAAAACACTTCCCTACACCAACTCCCCCCACACTCAATCCAAATCCACCCCTCCCTGCCTTCTTTCTCTCCATGGTACCCACCTCCTACATAAAAAGACTCCTGACAAAACTAAAACCCACAAAACTATCAGCTGACAGCCTGCCCACTGAATACTTAAAAGATAGCAGCTGATGTCATAACTTATCCTATTTCCATACTAATCAACTGCTCCATATCTGAATCCTATGTACCCATGCTATGGAAAATATCCTACATCATTTGCCTCCACAAAGGTGGCCCCTCCACTGACCTCTCCAACTACCTACCCATAGCCATCCTCTCCCCCTCTCCAAGATACTCGAAAAATGCATCAACTCCCAGGTCTCCAAATTCTTCCTCAACAATAACCTCCTCTCCAGTACTTAGCATGGTTTCAGACCACACCACAGCACAACAACTGCTCTCCTCTCCTTCACTAACACTATCCTCCATCACAAAAACAATGGCCTCCTCTCCTCTGCTGTATTTCTGGATCTATCTAAGGTCTTTGACATTGTATTACACAATCTACTTCTCTCTGCTCTCTCCAACCTCTCCTTCTCCACACTAGCCACAAACTGATTCCACAGCTATCTACAAGGCTGTCAGCAATCAGTTGTTTGGGCAACAATCTATCCCCTCACCACCCCGTTACTCTCTGGGTTCCCCAAGGCTCCATCCTTGGCCCCCTTCTTTTCTCCCTTTTCACCAACAACCTACACACTGCCACCAAACATCCCACCCTCATACAGTATTTAGATGATTCCACCCTCATCTGCTCAGCCCCAACTCTAACAGAACTCCAACAGATCACCCAAGAATCATTTTCCTCAGTTGAAAGCTGGCTATATAATGTCCAGCTTCCCCTCAATCCAAACAAGACCAAACTCCTCATCTTCCTACCCTCCAAATCTACCCCAAACACCCCCTCTTCACTATACAGGCCAAGGACATTACCTCCATATCACCAACAGTCCACACAAAACTACTCGGCGTACATATAGACAATAATCTAAAATTTGACACCCACATATCACTAATAATAAAAAAAAGTTCACCAAAAACTGGGTGCCTTATATAGAAATCGCCAATACCTCACCAAACCAGCAAGAATCTCAATCGCCAAATCCCAACTAATCTCCACCCTACTCTATGCATCACCCATACTTACAAATTTTAGACAGTCAGATCTAAATAAACTTGAAACCTGCTACAATAAAATCGCAAAGTTTGCCACTGATGCCTCCTACCACAGCCACCACTGTGTCTCTCTTAGACACCTTGACTGGCTCGAGCTCCCACAACTCCTTCACTTAACTCATCTCACCTTTGCTCATAAACTAGTGAACCACCCTCTCAGAATCTCATCTCTCCACACAATTCTCCAACCCTACCATTCTTCCAGGCCACTATGCTCCTGAAACAAAAATCTACTCCATGTCACCAAAGCCAAAAACTCAGCTGGTGAAACACTATTTTCCTGCACCATATCCAAGCTCTGGAACAACCTTCCCACTTCTATAACTACCCTTCCGTCCTGCAGTCTCTTCAAGACTGCACTTAAATCACATCTAAATTCTCACTGGCTTTGTCCTTGAACAAACCTTGACTAAACCCCCTCCCCACCTTCTACACTACTCTCTTTTACCTGGCATAGATAAAGCATCCCCTATATCATTATAAAACTGAGCCAAAGATTACTCACTGCTAGTTAATCCTTCCATGATTTAGTAATTCATGTCTATTATTATTGGTATCTTGTTACTGTTGAATCGTTTTTGCACTGTGTTACTGTTAAATAATTGTTTTACTGTGTTTTACTCCTTCTCTTGATGTGTAACTAGAGCTACTACTTAATGTTACCAAATGTGCTCCTGTATTTTTTCCATGTCATGATCACCTATACTGTATACATACCTGATTCTTATTGTACACCACTTATCGCTGTCACTCTGTGGAGCTTTTCTCCCTGGGCCTCCTCTGAAAAAGGACCTGTGTCCAGTCAGAATGTCCTGGCAAACAAATATAAATAAATAAATAAATAAATAAATAAATAAATAAATAAATAAATAAATAAATAAGAGGTAATCTTTTATCGCAGGTTCATAGATGACCCTTTTTTGTTGTGTGATGGGGATGAAGATACCCTTTTGAAGTTTCATGAATACCTAGCTTTTACTACTCCCTTTCTTAAATTTACATTGAATTATTCCAGGGACCTAATACATTTTACTATTGAACAATCCATGTCTACTTATACAGGAAGGACTGCCATAGGAACAATTATCTACATAGGCAGAGTATGCACCCCCCCCCCCCATATCCACTGTAATATAGTTAGTAATAAATGCTTACGGGCATCTAGACTGAATGTTAATGATTCAGATTTTGCCAGAGAAATTGATCTTTTAGTCCAGTGAGGTATGTTTCAAGTCATTCACCCCCACATGGACTATGACAGAGTCATACTGGTACTTGTAGTTGAGTGACTTGAGTGCTTGATTGACTTGATGGAGCCTAGCACCTGACAGGCAGCTAACCATAACCCACTTCTTATTCAGTCTGATGAGGGGAGCATCCGTATGTCTCACAATGGAGTCACCTATGACCAATACAATAGTTTTTTTGGTGTTATGCCTTATGGGCTTATTTGGTAAGACACTGGTGTGATCCTGCAGCAATTTGCAAATCTCTGACAACTGTGAGTGATAGTGTCCCTCTAAGGTTCACAGACTAAGTAAAATGCAAACAGAAAAATGCAGTAGAAATGTAATACATGAGGCTCAAATCCTGCAGCAATTCACAGTTATCTCACTATTGTCACTGATATTACAATACTAATGTCCCCAAAGCAAGTAACTGCAGCAGTAAAAATGCAGTAGAAATGTAATAGATGAGGCTGTAATCCTGCAGCAATTCACAATTGTCTCACTATTGTCATTGATATTACAATACTAATGTCCCCAAAGCAAGTAACTGCAGCAGTAAAAATGCAGTAGAAATGTAATAGATGAGGCTGTAATCCTGCAGCAATTCACAATTCTCTCAACATTCAGAGTGATACTACAAGACTAAGGTCCTAGACTAAGTAAAATATAATAAAAAAAATGCTGTAGAAAGGCAATAAATGGGGCTCAGATCCAACAGTAATTCACAGTTTTCTCACTATTGTGAGTTATACTAAAAGACTAAAGCCCCCAATCCAAGTAAAATACAAACAGCAAAAAAGCAGTAGAAATGAAATAAATGATGCTCATATCCTGCAGCAACTCACGGTTCTTTCCTACTGTGAGGGATATTACAAGATCAAGGTCCCAGACCAAGTTAAAAATTAAACAACTGACTTTTGGTTAAAACTAGGAAAAATATAGAAAACAACAATGTACAACTCATATTAACACTCTGAATATTGAAATGTGCACGACTTGAAATAGGACGAAGTTAAACAGAGGCTAACTCGAGCTTTAAGTGTCTAATGGGAATGCATTATCAGTTTGAGCTATCAGTGTCCAGTAGAAATAGCAATGGGAGGGGCTTGCAAACTGTAATTTAAAATGTAGGGGCGGGCAGCTAAAGAGACACCAAGTTTAAATGTAAAATAAGAATTGGGAGAATGGGTAGGAAAATTTCCAAAAATAACTTGAAAAAGTGCAGTATAGTCCCAATCTGAAGTAGCTTCCCTTAGTCTGCTGTCTGTGCTCACTTTTGCTCGAGCCATCCACAAGCCTCGGGATTGCTCGCCCCTCCCCACCACCGCTGCAGCCTTTGGTTCTGAATCAATTTTCAGCTAAAGCTCAAATCAGCCCTGGGAATTCTCAACTTGTAAACACAAGCCTTACAGTAGAATTAATTATTAGTTTGCTCGGGCCATCCACAAGCCTCGGGATTGCACCCCCCCACCACCACCACCACCGCTGCCACCTTTGGTTCTGAAGCAATTTTCAGCTAAAGCTCAAATCAGCCCTGGGAATTGTCATTGTAAACACAAGCCTTACAGTAGAATTAATTATTAGTTTGCTCAGGCCATCCACAAGGCTCGGGATTGCTCCCCCCACCACCACCACCACCGCCGCTGCCTTTGGTTCTGAAGCAATTTTCAGCTAAAGCTCAAATCAGCCCTGGGAATTCTCAACTTGTAAACACAAGCCTTGCAGTAGAATTAATTATTAGTTTGCTCAGGCCATCCACAAGCCTTGGGATTACGCCCCCCCACCACCACCACCACCACCGCCGCTGCCTTTGGTTCTAAAGCAATTTTCAGCTAAAGCTCAAATCAGCCCAGGGAATTCTCAACTTGTAAACACAAGCCTTACAGTAGAATTAATTATTAGGTTTTGCACAGGCCATCCACAAGCCTCGGGAACCTCCATTCTAGATTGGACATTAGTTAATATCCCCACAGAAAATTATCATGTGGGCTGCTTAACTGATACACTGAGTAACCACTGCCCCACATTCCTCCTTCGTAAACAGGCAGAAATACCCAAACCCATGCTATTTAAGGAGAAAGTCAATCCACAAACTCTTAACAGTATGCTGCAGCAACAGGACTGGAATCCACTAAAAGCTCTACCTTTAGACCAGGCAGTTGATTTTTTTAATACTACTTTTATGAATGTACTAAATATACTAGCTCCCATCAGGAAACTCAGGACTAAAGTTAACTATTCTCCAGTAAATCCAAATCCACACTTCCTACCTTCACTATCACCTTCAAAAATGGGACCACAATCTCCCCCTACCCACACACTAAGCTGCTTGGGGTTGAAATAGATAACAATCTAAACTTTAATGTCCATATCTCACAAACCATCACAAAGGCACATAAGAAACTAGGAACCCTATACAAACACAAAGAGTTCCTATCGGACCAAGCTAGAATCTCCTTAGCCCAAACCCACCTCTTGTCTACCTTAATGTATGCTTCACCAATCCTAATTCATATCAGGAAAACAGACCTAAACAAACTAGAGTCATGCTACAATAAAATTGCAAAATTCGCTAACAACTCCACTTTTAGAAGTCATCACTGTCTTGCCCTGAAGCAACTACAGTGGTTAGAACTCCCTCACCTAATTAGCTATCACCAATTATTTCTCACCTTCAACATAATAAGGAACCCTCTGAAAACCACAGCCCTAAACCAACTTCTAAACCAATATTCTGCAAATCGCCCTCTACGCTCATCCAACAAAACCCTGCTCTGCATAACCAAAGCCAATAACACTGCAGGGAAAAGTTTGTTCTCCCACACCACTGCTAGGGAATGGAATAACCTCCCCCAAAGTATTTCCTCTGCACCATCCATCTCACTTTTCAAGAACTCACTAAAGTCACACCTCTTGCAATCATGGCTCTGTCCCTGTATCACATAAAATCTTTTCTGCTCTCCTCCTAACTTGCCACACCTCATCTCCTCTGCTTACCTCAGCTATTCTGTACTCCCTATCAGGAACTACTAGCCTACAAACTATTTCTCATGCTATGACATATCCCAAATAGAATTATTTTCCAGATTCCATTCCTTCATTTTTATACTTTGTACTACCAATAGGGAATTCAAAGTTTTTCTATCCATATACCAAGCTTGCTCAAATCAAACTAAGGTACAAAAAATCTCCTAGACTGCATATATGCCACTGCATAGAAATTTTCTGTCATTCGTGGATTGTGCTGTCATATAAAGACATGGAGCTCTGATTGTATATATGTCTCTGTACAGAAATTATTTTGTCATTTGATGTAATGTTACCATTATGTTATGGAGCTTTTCTCCCAGGGCCTCTGCTGTAAATGAACCTTTTTCCATTCTGACTTTTCCAGTAAACAAATGTAAAATAAAATAAAATAAAATAAAAATACAGTCAAAAGTTTTTTAAATTAGAGTTCTTGTAACTGAAGAGGAATGCAGGTGAATACCTTAAATAAGAAAACAGTTTTTCAGCTCCTTCCACTAATTAGCTATATCTAATTTCTGTTCAATCAATGAATGCAAAAAGAATGCTTTCTAACTGACATTAGTGAACAACTTTTAAGACTTCAAGAAAAAAAACACCTTCTCAGTAAATCAAATTTAAAATACAATGAATTGTAACATAATAAGACTAAATGTAGAAAATCCAAAAATCAATGCGGTCAAATAGAGGTTTTAAACTCAGAGCTGTTGTAGCTTCAAAAGCTACAAAAGACACCACTCTTCCTCGTCTTACTTCTCAGCTATATCCTATATCTGTCAAGCAAAGCCCCTTTCCCTCATTTAAGCCCTCCAATATGTTCTCACTAGTCTCCTAGGCTGACCCACATAACTGTTGATTAAAGCTTTTCCTTCCCAGTCCTCAAGGTATTGTTGATTTCTGCCTTAGAACCCTCCCCTGACTTTCACTACCACTGACTTTCCTGGGTGAATTCACAAGGCAGTAATTTACTGAAGTTTGCCTGAATGAGAATATAGCAAAATAATTTCAGTAAATGCCACTTTCAGAGAACATCGTTTTTTAACCAAACAGTTATCATATATAAGTCAGGGATGTGTGGTTCCCCTCATGTTCATTTAAGGTGGCTTTCTACAATTTTTTTTTTTGTTTGCATTTGTGATCAGGGAAAAGAAAACTGATAGTCAATCATGGATCATCATAAATCCCCTAGCAATTACCTTTCTTCATCCTACAGCAAAATCATACAGCCATTTGACAGAAATACATATCAGTCCTCCCTCACTCCATTTATTAGTTTCCATATCAAACATTCTGTTGCTAACAGGGAATAACTAGGCAACAGTGGACATCCCAACCATGTCCAATTTCCAATATCAACTCATCTGTATTCCTTCTGTTGAAAATACCATCTCCCATTCCATTCCATAAAGAACTTTCACCAATTTTAACAATATACCCGGCTGAAATACATACATCCAAACACCCACTAAATTTACCCACACACAATATCAAAAGCCTTTTGAATATCCACCAAAAACACTCCTGTACCTTCAACACATGTTATCTCTGTATCTCTCTGTCCCTCTGTATTTACCCTATAAAAATGAATTACATTCACAAATGATCTGCTAATGACCACCCCTTTACAAAACCTACTTATTCATCCCGATCACATTTCTGAAAGTACTGCCAATCTAGCTGTCAGTACTCTGACAAGATTTTTTTGTATTCACATTAGATAACAGTATCTGTTTTGTCCTCTTTAGCAACTCATGCTTATAACACTATCACTGTCACTTCATGCATCAGATCTGGCAGCACCTCAGTCTGTAATACCTCTTTAAGTGCCCCCCCAAACTATTATCTGTATTGCCATACCTTTATAAAAAATCTGAGTACCCATCCAAATCTCCCACATTTTTCTCACTTAAAATACCTAATCACCTTGACCACATACCTATTCTTACTGTCCAACAGTTATATTTTCCTATGTCCCATCATCTTCTTTTTCTAAGAATATTTATCTTACGACCTTATTTTGTGGGCAAGTTTTGATAGAAAACCATACATATTTGCAACATTTACATACCTGGAGTTACACTCTTTCTCTCCTTATTTAGTAGCATAGATACCCAAAACTTCTTTTTTCTGCTTCTTGATTAACCAGCACAGCAGCTTTGTATCAATTTCCCCCTGCCACCATGTATATTGCCCCTCTTCTTAACAACTCATCTTTAGTCTAAAATGTTTCCATTTCTTTGATCTCTGCTTTCAACATCTGCATGTCTTTTGCCAAATTATCCCAAACTCTTAAATTCCTCCATTTCAATTTCGGCCTTCTGCATTTGCATATCCCTTGCCAGAGCATCCCACTTTCCTGAGTGCTTCAGTCACTATCTTTGAATATTTACTGATATGAATGTCTCGCTCCATTTTATTTATTTATTTATTTATTTATTTATTTATTTATTTATTTGACATTTGTTAACTGAGTTAGTCCGACTGGGCAACTAGCCCTTTTTCAGGAGAGGCCCGAGGAGAAAAGCTCCAAAATAGTACTAGTAACAAAAACAGTCATACGGCAGAGTTTATAACTAAAGTAATAATTATAAAATTACAATATGTCTAAGAGTAAGATGAAACAATATGCTAGAAATGGTCAATAAACTGAACATCATAGAGCACAGCATTATATACAATAGTAAGCAGAATACAAAATATTTTGACAAGTTTTCAAAACAGAAAGAACAAATATAAAGAAAATACAAAGTGATGGATGGCTGCAATAAGACAATAAAGCCCAATAGTATGGTTTAGTGATTTTTTTCCTTTCAATATAACAAACTTCTTCAGAACAAAAGACAACTGGGGTTTTGTTGTCTTATTGCATCCATCCGGCACTTTGTCGTTTCTTGAGTTTTGTGATTTGTGCGGTTTTGTGGCTTTGATTTTCTCCAGAAAGAACAAATATATTATAAATATTAAAAATATACAGGAGATAAATCCAAGGCAAAAGCCAATTTCCAAAGACTGCAGCTCTGGAAGCTGTAAGGACTATTGACTATTAGTAAACGTTTTTGAAGCAGAGGCAGGGAGAGGATGAGGATAAAGAAAGAGGAGCAGGAGGAGGGCTCATATAAGATAGAATGAGTCAGAAGAAGCTGGGGTAATAGGATCTGATGATGACTTTCTAGCCACTGCAGGTTTTTCAAGGCTAGGCAGTGGTGAGAGTGGTAGGGTTGGTTAGCGGCGAATCTTGCAATTTTGTTATACTTGAGTATCAGTTTAGATAGAAGATTTGCTAGGATGTTAGTGAGAACTGGGGCGGCATACAATAGGGTGGGGAGTAGGAATGCTTGTGCAAGAGAGAGCCTAGAAGCATTTGTAAGGCAATTTGTATGCCTATATAGCAGGCCTAACTTTTGATGTGTCTTTTTAATGCACTGCTGAATATGGAGATCGAACTTTAGTTGGTCATCCATAATAACTCCTAGCAATTTAGTGTGAGGTTCAACAGTGATGATAGTGTTGTTAAGGGAGGAGACAGTAATGGTAGCTTTGTGATGTTGGAGAGCTTTAGAGAGAAATAGTAGAAGTTTAGTTTTCTTTGGGTTAAGTAGAAAACTGGTTGGAAGTTAGCCATTTTTTAACAGAGTTCAGAAACTCTTGGGTGAGGATGTGAAAGTGGGTGATAAGGATGAAGGAGGAGATGATTGTGGAATTGACAGCATACTGTATGACATAAAAGAGTGGATAGGAAGAATATAGGTCATTAGTAAAGATATCGAATAATATGGGTCCAAGGATGGAGCATTGGGGTACCACAGTTTGTACTGGTAAGAAGAAAGAGAATGGCACGAAACAAGGATGCCCGCTATCTCCTTTCTTATTCAATCTATATTTAGAGCCTTTGTTATTATATATAACCCAAAATACTTTTCACAAGATTCCTAGAATTCTAAATACTAAAGTTTGTTTGCAGATGATCTTGTAATATATTTTCAAACACCTTGCTCTGACCTTCCAAAACTAATTGGTTCTATTGAGAGATTCTCTGAGGTCTCGGGATATCAAATTAACATTCAAAAAACACAAATTCTCCCCATAAATCCACTTGCTCACAAATCATTTTTGTTTCCAAACTCCATCTTTCAGATAGTTCAGAATCTTAAATATTTGGGGATTCTTATAAATCATAATGGTCTTTCCACATTTCAAAATAATCTAGCTAAAACTTGGTCGTCTATTATACTTGATTTAAATAGATGGAAATTGCTTAATCTATCACTTCTATCAAAAGCAGCAATAATAAAAATGAATATTCTCCCCAGATTACTATTTCAATTCAATGCTGTAGATCAGTTGATTCCAAAATCTTTTTTTCTAAATATTAATAAAGTTCTGGCTAATTTCCTATGGTTTCCCAAATCAGTGAGAATTTCTTACAGTAAATTAACCTCTCCTAAAAATAAGGGAGGACTCAATCTTCCTAATTTTCATCTGTATTATTTGATCATCTCGGCCAATAAACTATTATCTATTTTGAATATAGATACCGAGAAGTATAATCAATATCCTATCTGGACAAAATTGTGGTATCAACACATTTTAACAAAAAAAATTAATCCATATGCTCTCCCTTTTCTCTCTTTAGATCTCATGAATAAGCTAAAAATATTAAAAAAACAAAATTTTTGCTTTTCAAGAACTGTTAAAACTTGTCAATTTAGGAAATATATTTCAATTAATGCAACCTCTCCATTTAAATCCTAATATTAATCTAGATAACATTTCCTTTGACCTTTCAAGCTTTCCTGATCAAAGATTTCACAGCTTGGGATCTGATACAATACAAAATGAAACAAAATATTTAGGGTCAATACTAACTATTCAACCATTTGTCAATGCTAAATTTCCATACATCACAGTCAACAACACAGATATCATTAACTACAAAACGGTTATACAAGTTCTTACACTTCCAGAGAAAATGTTATCTAAATCTTATAATCTTATAAATCAGATAACTCATAATACACTCTTCTCTTTTCCAATTATTGGGACAAACACAACCCTCATATATCTATAGATCAGAAACTCTCAGCTATTAAAAATACACTAGAATTTCAAAAACACACTCAACTAATGATCAATAATAATGCATATGTCACTCCTTCCAAACTTAATAAGTTCGATACAAATAAATCGGCCTCATGCTCTTGTTGTTCTCATCCTAATGCAGATCTTCTACATATTTTTTGGTCTTGCTATCACTCACATAAACTTTGGACTTCTCTAAAAGTCCGTTTACAGAAAATGGGTTATCACAAATCCACTCTATCCTGGGAGACTGCACTACTACATATACCAAATATTTATCTTTCCAAATTAGATTTACAAGTACTAATATACATATGTTCACTCATAAAACTTTATATCACTCAAAATTGGTTAGATCGTACCAAATTGAATTGGGATAACTTCAAAACTCTAGCTGGTACATATATTAAGAAAATGATAGTGAAAAGTCCCAAGAAACGGCACAAATTAACAAAGCTATAGAAAAGGTGTTACATATTATTTATAGTGTATAGTTGGTTACTCTCCTTGTGGTATTCATAGACCTCAGTCTCCCTTATATCTATATACTTGTTTCATTTTAGATCTATATCCATTTTGAAGTATTCTTAGGTCAATATTAGCATAAGCTGTAGATAGTTATTGTATGTTATCAAACTGCATTGAGATATAAACAATTTATTATACAAAGCTGTGTTACATATACATCTCCAAATTTTTCATTTTTTTTTTCCTTTCAATATGTATTTTTACTCTGTTGTTGTTGTATTTTTATTTCATGTCTGAAAATTCAATAAAAAGTGTTTTGAAAAAAAAAAAGAAGAAAGAGAAGCTAGATTGCTATTTAAGTGCTTGGTATCTCTTTGGAAAGATAGCTGAAGAACCAAGAAAGTGCAAAGTTGAAGAGATTAAGGGTAGCTAGTTTGGATAGAAGAAGTCGGTGGGAAACAGTGTTGAGGGCTTTGGAGAGGTTTAGAAACAAACAGGAGATTAACTTGTTGATGTGATGAGAATTTGTGATAGAATTAGTGAAAGATATCAAAGCAGTAGTGGTGCTGTAATTTGGGTGGAAACCATGCTGTGTAGGGATATGGAGATTTTCTAGCAGAAGGAAATCATGGAGCTATTTATGAATAGGTTCATAGGTAGGTACTAGGCTATCGGCCCTGGGGCCTATAAAAGCCCAGCCAAAAAGGTACCCTGGCTTTTGCCACCCAAGAAAATTATTTTCCTGTGCCACTGTCGAGCAGAGCCACAGAGGTGATCCCTGGGGTGAATTTCCTATTTCCCAACCATAACAAGATTTTTCTTGAAGAATGCTAATGAGAAGCTTTGTTTGATATAGATAGGTAGTTTATTCCAGAGTATGGGAAGTCTCTGGGACAGGAATCTATCCCTCCGGCATGTTCTGTTTATTGTGGTGACAAGGCTTATATCCCTAGAGCATGTAGCTCGGAGGGATTGGGATTTCTTTAAGTGGAGCATGTCCAACAGCTCTGGGTTTGACATAGCTTTGTATGTTAGGCAGAGATCTCCTCTGAGTAGGCGATATGTGACGGAGTAAAGCTGGAGTTTTTTGAGATGGTCTGCATAGGGCATCTGTTTGAGGCTGGTAATCCTCTTTGTGAGGAATTTCTGTGGCCTTTCTAGTTGTTGTAGATATCTTGTTAGGTACATACCAAAAGGGGTGTTGTACTCTATAATGGGTCTAATGAGTGATGAGTAGAGGGGAACAATGACCTCTTTTTTTTCTGGATGAGAAACCTTTTGTGATGAGGTGTGCCATGTAGAAGGATTTCCTGACAACTGTGGCGATGTGATTATCAAAGGAGAGACTACTGTCCACCTGTGTCCCAAGGTCTGTTATCACACTTTTGGTGTTAAGTATACTGCCACCTATGTTGTAGTTCATGGGTACAGAGTTTTTACCAAAGGGGATGACAATGCACTTTTTGGCATTGAGCTTGAGGCCATGGCTTTGACACCAGGCATCTGTCTCAGTGAGGCCATTTTTTAGGATGTCCACATTGTTAGGAGTTTCGATTATGGCTCCTAGTTTGCAGTCATCTGCGAACTTCATTAGCCAAAGACCTTCTGTGTTAGCCTGTACTTCAGAGAAGTAGATACCAAACAGGAGAGGACCCAGGACTGAACCCTGTGGTGCTCCACTTGTCACTGGTCTCAAGTCGGATTTGGATTCTGCTACTTTCACAGTGTGGGATCTGTCAGTGAGCCAGTTGGCAACCCATCTTGTCACATAGGGATTTATAAAAAACAAAAAGAAACCACAGAACTACGAGATTCCACGGAGACCTTGCCAAGAGCCAAAGAACCACACCAAGCTATATCTTAACGCAATTTATTAAGACAAGCGTTTTCACCACAACGCTGTTGTGGCTTCCTCAGAGACATTGTACAAATAAAAAGAAACTCTATAAGTAGTCAAATACAGGAAATGACATAGGTTCACAGCAAGTGCAATTCAATGAAGTAGGATATTACAAAACACAATAAACGTCACTCAAATTAGACCAACTTAAACTCGTGTTGGAATAAAAATTTTTTTAAAACTAAAACAATCTACTCACATCTGTCACTAAGTGATTTAGTTGTGGTATTCACCATAACTTTATTTGAAATAACTTACATTTAAAAATCTCATTAAAACGGTATACCATAAAAAATATGTATGTTGACAGTAATTTTAAGTAAAATAACCAGGAGTGCTCCTATCTTAAATAACTCCTTAATTTCAAAACGGGGGAAATGTTGCAATTAACATTTAATCCAGGATGCCGAAAGGCATCAAGTCTCAATTGCCATTCCAATTCGCGATTCTCAAGTATCAACAAAAATGGACCCCCTCGGATTTTTGTTGGAACTTGATCTATGGCCATAAAATGAAAACTGTGACCTGGGTTAAGGTCAATATGCTTAGCCAACGCGTTGTCACCCTTTCTGTTTTTAATAGCATACATGTGTTCGTATATCCGGTCACGGACCCTACGGTCCGTTTTACCAATGTAAAAGGCGGTGCAACAATCACACAATGCTACATAGATTATTGACCTGCTCTCACAATTTAAAGGGAAACGGATGGTGTATTTCTTTTCCCTGATAGTAAAAGTTTCACCTGTTTTTACCTTATTGCACTAATTACAAAATCCGCAAGGGTACATACCTTTCTGTTTATTAAAAGTATAATGAGACATGTCTCTTTGCAGCAATTCCTTAAGTTTACTACCCCTTTTGAAAACAAAAATGGGAGAGCTCCCCAATTTTTCCGCTAAAAGGGTATTATTAGCAATGAAATGCCAATTTTTACGTATTATAGATAAAATACCTTTAGAATTTTTACTAAAGGTTGTGACAAAGCTCAAAGCAAAGTCACGTTCTTCACCTGGTGTGGGTAACCTTACTGTTATATCAAGGCTCGTATTCGTAATGAGAGTACACCCAGGACTAGTGGAATACTGAAAAGTAGGCTGTGATTGGTCCAGTAGAGGTTTGTAAATGCCATTAACTCTTTTAAAATCAACCTCTTGGATCAATTCATTCAAAAGTGAAGCAGGATAACCACGATTTGTGAACATTTCTCTCAAAAGTTCACACTCTTTCCTAAAGTCTCCAATAGTACTGCACATTCTCCCTGCCCTTACCAATTGGCCTTTTACTATAGAACGTTTTTGTTGGTACGGATGAAAATTGGAATAGTGCAGGAAGGAGTTGCAGTACGTTGGTTTCCTATAAACAGTTGATGTAATGACTTTATTATTTACATCCTTCACTAACTTCACATCAAGATAGTCTATCTCAGATGAAGAGAATTTAGATGTGAATTTTAAGAATTCTGTTGTTAAATTCAAGGAGTTGACAAAAGCATCAGCCTCTGATTTACAACCTTTAAACATAATGAACATGTCGTCAAGGAATCTGGTGTAGTATTTCATAAAGCTCATCAGTTCAGGTGGTTTATGTAAAAAAATTTTCTCCCAGAAACCCATAAAATAGTTGGCGACACTCGCCCCACAGGGCGAGCCCATAGCGACTCCTTGTTTTTGAAGGAAGTAGTCGCTGTTAAAGATGAAATAATTAAAAGAAAGAACTATATCCAGTAGTTCGGTTACCAGATCCACTTCCAACCTAGAGGCTCCAATATCTCTTAACAGGAGGGTCCGTGACTGGATATACAAACACATGTATGCTATTAAAAACAGAAAGGGTGACAACGCGTTGGCTAAGCATATTGACCTTAACCCAGGTCACAGTTTTCATTTTATGGCCATAGATCAAGTTCCAACAAAAATCCGGGGGGGTCCATTTTTGTTGATACTTGAGAATCGCGAATTGGAATGGCAATTGAGACTTGATGCCTTTCGGCATCCTGGATTAAATGTTAATTGCAACATTTCCCCCGTTTTAAAATTAAGGAGTTATTTAAGATAGGAGCACTCCTGGTTATTTTACTTAAAATTACTGTCAACATACATATTTTTTATGGTATACCGTTTTAATGAGATTTTTAAATGTAGGTTATTTCAAATAAAGTTATGGTGAATACCACAACTAAATCACTTAGTGACAGATGTGAGTAGATTGTTTTAGTTTTAAAAAAATTTTTATTCGAACACGAGTTTAAGTTGGTCTAATTTGAGTGACGTTTATTGTGTTTTGTAATATCCTGCTTCATTGAATTGCACTTGCTGTGAACCTATGTCATTTCATGTATTTGACTACTTATAGAGTTTCTTTTTATTTGTACAATGTCTCTGAGGAAGCCACAACAGGTCTTAAATTGCGTTAAGATATAGCTTGGTGTGGTTCTTTGGCAAGGTCTCCGTGGAATCTCGTAGTTCTGTGGTTTCTTTTTGTTTTTTATTCTGGTTTGTCTCAACATGGCCACGGGAGGTCCTGATAGTCCGAGTAGCCCTCAGCTTTTTTGATACGATGGTGTCTTCGAATAAGGATAAAAACGTTGATGTCACTGGTTTGTTGGTTATACTTTCACAACGGCTTGACCAGCTTAATGCTCGCATGGACGCTATGCAGCATGGTGTCTCTTTTGGCACAACAACGGTGTTTCCGGGTTCTGCATGCTCGAACGGGCAGGTTCAGGATAGTCCTGATGTGTTCATCCCGGCTGGTCAACCAGCCGTACAACTTACATCTTCAGGTGATAACTCAAGATCACTTGGCACACCAGTGGTCGGTGAAACACACACTAGTGGCAGACCAGGACTCTTTGGTAGAACAGGACGTTCTTCAAGTTTTTCTACCGCTACTGTGAATAATAGAAATGATGGTGCCTTGAATGTTCGTCTTGATGCTCCCGTTGTTGGAGCTCCTACTTCTTATGCTGGTTTGGTGACTGGCAATAATGGTGTACCTAATTTGACAGAATGGATATCGAATATTGGTATCTTTTCCTTTGTGCAACAGGGAATACCCTCGGCCACTGGTGAGCAGAGCAGTGTCAACAACGAGGGTATGGCAGACAAATTGAAAATTTTTGATAGTAAATTACTCAAGTTGAAAAAACTGCAACTTGAATCTGCATACTTTAAGCAATGTATTGCTGAGAACCTTGTTCCTAAGGGTTTGCGTAATAACTTCTCACCCTCTGGTTTACTGGGGGACCTGACTTTTTTCTCAGACTTGAAAGTACTTTTCCAACAGCAGGGTGTACAACTATTAGAGTTGATTACCAAACATTATGCTAAGCATATCGATTTGTTAATTGGAGAAATTAACATCCTGGACAATGAGATTAAAGTTGATTTGGATTTTCTCAGGTATAGATATGACTACAATCGTTTATTAACGAGCATTGATGCATTGCTATCCAAACTAAAAGTAAATAAATCTAAAAAATTGACTAGAGATAGGCTTGCCTATCAAAGTGATTGTGCATACCCCAGATTAGAATTTACTAATAGTAGGTCTGTTAATGTAGTGAATAACACTGTCTTGACTGACCCCGAAGATGATAATACTGGTGTTGATGACACCATAGGGGAGAATAATACTGTTGAGGTTGACGTAGGCCCTAGACGGAGTAATAGAATTAAAGGCCTTGCAGGTAATAATGGTGGGTTTAATAACCCCAACATAAATACAAACAGGAAAAAGGTTGACAACAACCATTTTTTAGGCCAATGCAACAACAGGCCTTACACCAACAGGAGGAAGAACAGGAACAATCAGGGCCAGACTTGAGTGTATTTTCGCTCCATGAACCTGTCGCATCTGATCGACCCCTTGAGATAGCATACCCGGTGATAACCACTAATAGGAAAGGGGATTTCAAAATTTATAACTTTACTGAAATCTTATTGGATGATGAATTGGATGAACTTTTGGCCTACAGGAATACATTTGTCCCTAGTAGACAGAGTAATATTTCTAGGGACATCATTGAGCTTAAATGTTTTGTCCGTAAGTTAAATTTAAAATTGTTGTTCAACAATGACCCAGGTATATCTAGATCAGTTTCTAACAATGATGCAGGTATATCCACGACACCCCTTAAATTACCTAGTGTGTTTAACCCTCCACTTCATGCTCATCTTCACCTATTTGAGAGTATTTGTGAGGTCGATTTTAGACATCAACTCAATAACACACAAAATAATGTTGATAGAGTGACCACTAACATCACTAAAGAACAACTTTCTCTTTTAGATGACCTTTGTCGTTTACCAGTAAGGTTGATTAAACCGGATAAAGGAGGTGGTCTTGTACTGTTCGATGACCTTACTTATAATGAAAAGATGTTAACTGTCCTGAATTCTCCAGCTTACATCAGGTCTTCTATGAACAAGGTTAATGGAGCATACCATAGGATTAGGGGTTACTTTTGTGATTTACTTCTTGAAAGGAAAATCGATGCTGATACATTCAATTATATTGATATCACTCTACCAAAAATTCCAGTTATGTTCGGTATCCCTAAGATCCACAAGGATATCAACAATCCACCTATGAGAGCTCTGATTGATGGGAGGTCATCCATTACGTACCCGTGTTCCAAACTTATTGACAACATTTTGTCAAAATACATTAAATCTATTTCTAGTGTATGCAAGGACTCTTGGTCTTTTTTAGATAGCATTAACGCAATACCTTTTGACGATGAATGTAATTTTTTGACCATTGACGTGGTAGATCTATATACATCGATCCCACACCAGGAGGCTATCGAGTGGATAGGCCTCCTGTTAAGAGATATCGGAGCCTCTAGGTTGGAAGTGGATCTGGTAACCGAACTACTGGATATAGTTCTTTCTTTTAATTATTTCATCTTTAACAGCGACTACTTCCTTCAAAAACAAGGAGTCGCTATGGGTGTCGCCAACTATTTTATGGGTTTCAGGGAGAAAAATTTTTTACATAAAGCACCTGAATTGATGAGCTTTGTGAAATACTACACCAGATTCCTTGACGACATGTTCATTATGTTTAAAGGTTGTAAATCAGAGGTTGATGCTTTTGTCAACTCCTTGAATTTAACAACAGAATTCTTAAAATTCACATCTAAATTCTCTTCATCTGAGATAGACTATCTTGATGTGAAGTTAGAGAAGGATGTAAATAATAAAGTCATTACATCAACTGTTTATAGGAAACCAACGTACTGCAACTCCTTCCTGCACTATTCTAGTTTTCATCCGTACCAACAAAAGCATTCTATAGTAAAAGGCCAGTTGGTAAGGGCAGGGAGAATGTGCAGTACTATTGGAGACTTTAGGAAAGAGTGTGAACTTTTGAGAGAAATGTTCACAAATCGTGGTTATCCTGCTTCACTTTTGAATGAATTGATCCAAGAGGTTGATTTTAAAAGAGTTAATGGCATTTACAAACCTCTACTGGACCAATCACAGCCTACTTTTCAGTATTCCACTAGTCCTGGGTGTACTCTCATTACGAATACGAGCCTTGATATAACAGTAAGGTTACCCACACCAGGTGAAGAACGTGACTTTGCTTTGAGCTTTGTCACAACCTTTAGTAAAAATTCTAAAGGTACTTTATCTATAATACGTAAAAATTGGCATTTCATTGCTAATAATACCCTTTTAGCGGAAAAAATTGGGGAGCTCTCCCATTTTTGTTTTCAAAAGGGGTAGTAACCTTAAGGAATTGCTGCAAAGAGACATGTCTCATTATACTTTTAATAAACAGAAAGGTATGTACCCTTGCAGATTTTGTAATTGGTGCAATAAGGTAAAAACAGGTGAAACTTTTACTATCAGGGAAAAGAAATACACCATCCGTTTCCCTTTAAATTGTGAGAGCAGGTCAATAATCTATGTAGCATTGTGTGATTGTTGCACGCTTTACATTGGTAAAAGGGTCCGTGACCGGATATACGAACACATGTATGCTATTAAAAACAGAAAGGGTGACAACGCGTTGGCTAAGCATATTGACCTTAACCCAGGTCACAGTTTTCATTTTATGGCCATAGATCAAGTTCCAACAAAAATCCGAGGGGGTCCATTTTTGTTGATACTTGAGAATCGCGAATTGGAATGGCAATTGAGACTTGATGCCTTTCGGCATCCTGGATTAAATGTTAATTGCAACATTTCCCCCGTTTTGAAATTAAGGAGTTATTTAAGATAGGAGCACTCCTGGTTATTTTACTTAAAATTACTGTCAACATACATATTTTTTATGGTATACCGTTTTAATGAGACTTTTAAATGTAAGTTATTTCAAATAAAGTTATGGTGAATACCACAACTAAATCACTTAGTGACAGATGTGAGTAGATTGTTTTAGTTTTAAAAAAATTTTTATTCGAACACGAGTTTAAGTTGGTCTAATTTGAGTGACGTTTATTGTGTTTTGTAATATCCTGCTTCATTGAATTGCACTTGCTGTGAACCTATGTCATTTCATGTATTTGACTACTTATAGAGTTTCTTTTTATTTGTACAATGTCTCTGAGGAAGCCACAACAGCGTTATGGCGAAAACGCTTGTCTTAAATTGCGTTAAGATATAGCTTGGTGTGGTTCTTTGGCTCTTGGCAAGGTCTCCGTGGAATCTCGTAGTTCTGTGGTTTCTTTTTGTTTTTTATTCTGGTTTGTCTCAACATGGCCACGGGAGGTCCTGATAGTCCGAGTAGCCCTCAGCTTTTTTGATACGATGGTGTCTTCGAATAAGGATAAAAATGTTGATGTCACTGGTTTGTTGGTTATACTTTCACAACGGCTTGACCAGCTTAATGCTCGCATGGACGCTATGCAGCATGGTGTCTCTTTTGGCACAACAACGGTGTTTCCGGGTTCTGCATGCTCGAACGGGCAGGTTCAAGATAGTCCTGATGTGTTCATCCCGGCTGGTCAACCAGCTACATCTTCAGGTGATAACTCAAGATCACTTGGCACACCAGTGGTCGGTGAAACACACACTAGTGGCAGACCAGGACTCTTTGGTAGAACAGGACGTTCTTCAAGTTTTTCTACCGCTACTGTGAATAATAGAAATGATGGTGCCTTGAATGTTCGTCTTGATGCTCCGCTGTTGGAGCTCCTACTTATGCTGGTTTGGTGACTGGCAATAATGGTGTACCTAATTTGACAGAATGGATATCGAATATTGGTATCTTTTCCTTTGTGCAACAGGGAATACCCTCGGCCACTGGTGAGCAGAGCAGTGTCAACAACGAGGGTATGGCAGACAAATTGAAAATTTTTGATAGTAAATTACTCAAGTTGAAAAAACTGCAACTTGAATCTGCATACTTTAAGCAATGTATTGCTGAGAACCTTGTTCCTAAGGGTTTGCATAATAACTTCTCACCCTCTGGTTTACTGGGGGACCTGACTTTTTTCTCAGACTTGAAAGTACTTTTCCAACAGCAGGGTGTACAACTATTAGAGTTGATTACCAAACATTATGCTAAGCATATCGATTTGTTAATTGGAGAAATTAACATCCTGGACAATGAGATTAAAGTTGATTTGGATTTTCTCAGGTATAGATATGACTACAATCGTTTATTAACGAGCATTGATGCATTGCTATCCAAACTAAAAGTAAATAAATCTAAAAAATTGACTAGAGATAGGCTTGCCTATCAAAGTGATTGTGCATACCCCAGATTAGAATTTACTAATAGTAGGTCTGTTAATGTAGTGAATAACACTGTCTTGACTGACCCCGAAGATGATAATACTGGTGTTGATGACACCATAGGGAGAATAATACTGTTGAGGTTGACGTAGGCCCTAGACGGAGTAATAGAATTAAAGGCCTTGCAGGTAATAATGGTGGGTTTAATAACCCCAACATAAATACAAACAGGAAAAAGGTTGACAACAACCATTTTTTAGGCCAACGCAACAACAGGCCTTACACCAACAGGAGGAAGAACAGGAACAATCAGGGCCAGACTTGAGTGTATATTCGCTCCATGAACCTGTCGCATCTGATCGACCCCTTGAGATAGCATACCGGTGATAACCACTAATAGGAAAGGGATTTCAAAATTTATAACTTTACTGAAATCTTATTGGATGATGAATTGATGAACTTTTGGCCTACAGGAATACATTTGTCCCTAGTAGACAGAGTAATATTTCTAGGACATCATTGAGCTTAAATGTTTTGTCCGTAAGTTAAATTTAAAATTGTTGTTCAACAATGACCCAGGTATATCTAGATCAGTTTCTAACAATGATGCAGGTATATCCACGACACCCCTTAAATTACCTAGTGTGTTTAACCCTCCACTTCATGCTCATCTTCACCTATTTGAGAGTATTTGTGAGGTCGATTTTAGACATCAACTCAATAACACACAAAATAATGTTGATAGAGTGACCACTAACATCACTAAAGAACAACTTTCTCTTTAGATGACCTTTGTCGCTTACCAGTAAGGTTGATTAAACCGGATAAAGGAGGTGGTCTTGTACTGTTCGATGACCTTACTTATAATGAAAAGATGTTAACTGTCCTGAATTCTCCAGCTTACATCAGGTCTTCTATGAACAAGGTTAATGGAGCATACCATAGGATTAGGGGTTACTTTTGTGATTTACTAGTTGAAAGGAAAATGGATGCTGATACATTCAATTATATTGATATCACTCTACCAAAAATTCCAGTTATGTTCGGTATCCCTAAGATCCACAAGGATATCAACAATCCACCTATGAGAGCTCTGATTGATGGGAGGTCATCCATTACACTGTTCCAAACTTATTGACAACATTTTGTCAAAATACATTAAATCTATTTCTAGTGTATGCAAGGACTCTTGGTCTTTTTTAGATAGCATTAACGCAATACCTTTTGACGATGAATGTAATTGACCATTGACGTGGTAGATCTATATACATCGATCCCACACCAGGAGGCTATCGAGTGGATAGGCCTCCTGTTAAGAGAATCGGAGCCTCTAGGTTGGAAGTGGATCTGCAACCGAACTACTGGATATAGTTCTTCTTTTAAATATTTCATCTTTAACAGCGACTACTTCCTTCAAAAAAGAGAAGCTATTCATAAGGTCCTGTGGGAAGTAAAGTGTCGCCAACTATTTTATGGGTTTCAGGGAGAAAAATTTTTTACATAAAGCACCTGAATTGATGAGCTTTGTGAAATACTACACCAGATTCCTTGACGACATGTTCATTATGTTTAAAGGTTGTAAATCAGAGGTTAATGCTTTTGTCAACTCCTTGAATTTAACAACAGAATTCTTAAAATTCACATCTAAATTCTCTTCATCTGAGATAGACTATCTTGATGTGAAGTTAGAGAAGGATGTAAATAATAAAGTCATTACATCAACTGTTTATAGGAAACCAACGCATCCTGCACTATTCTAGTTTTCATCCCATCAACAAAAGCATTCTATAGTAAAAGGCCAGTTGAATGAATTGATCCAAGAGGTTGATTTTAAAAGAGTTAATGGCATTTTACAACCTCTACTGGACCAATCACAGCCTACTTTTCAGTATTCCACTAGTCCGGGTGGGCGTACTTCCATCACGAGCCTTGATATAACAGTAAGGTTACCCACACCAGGTGAAGTCACAACCTTAGTAAAAATTCTAAAAAATTGGCATTTCATTGCTAATAATACCCTTTTAGGAAAAATTGGGGAGCTCTCCCATTTTTGTTTTCAAAAGGGGTAGTAACCTTAAGGAATTGCTGCAAAGAGACATGTCTCATTATACTTTTAATAAACAGAAAGGTATGTACCCTTGCAGATTTTGTAATTGGTGCAATAAGGTAAAAACAGGTGAAACTTTTACTATCAGGGAAAAGAAATACACCATCCGTTTCCCTTTAAATTGTGAGAGCAGGTCAATAATCTATGTAGCATTGTGTGATTGTTGCACCGCCTTTTACATTGGTAAAACGGACCGTAGGGTCCATGACCGGATATACGAACACATGTATGCTATTAAAACAGAAAGGGTGACAACGCGTTGGTTAAGCATATTGACCTTAACCCAGGTCACAGTTTTCATTTTATGGTTATAGATCAAGTTCCAACAAAAACCGGGGTCCATTTTGTTGATACTTGAGATTGATGGACTGAAGAATGGCTTGAGACTTGATGCCTTTCGCATCCTGGATTTAATGTTAATTGCAACATTTCCCCCGTTTTGAAATTAAGGAGTTATTTAAGATAGGAGCACTCCTGGTTATTTTACTTAAAATTACTGTCAACATACATATTTTTAATGAGACTTTTAAATGTAAGTTATTTCAAATAAAGTTATGGTGAATACCACAACTAAATCACTTAGTGACAGATGTGAGTAGATTGTTTTAGTTTTAAAAGTTGGTCTAATTTGAGTGACGTTTATTGTGTTTTGTAATATCCTGCTTCATTGTACTGCACCTGCTGTGAACCTATGTCATTTCCTGTATTTGACTACTTATAGAGTTTCTTTTTATTTGTACAATGTCTCTGAGGAAGCCACAACAGGTCTTAATAAATTGCGTTAAGATATAGCTTGGTGTGGTTCTTTGGCTCTTGGCAAGGTCTCCGTGGAATCTCATAGTACATAGGGATTTATACCTAGTTTAGTGAGTTTATCTATAATTCCAGAGTGGGGGATGGTTGAAAGCCTTGGCAAAATCTAGATAGGCTGTGTGAACCACCTTACCCTTGTCTACGGCTTTGGTGACTGCTTCAACGAAGTCTATCAGGTTAAGGAGACATGATCTGCCTTTTACAAACCCAAACTGGGTGGGGTCCAGAGTTTGGTGATTACCAATGTCTTTGTTTATAAGTTTCATGATGATACGTTCCATGGCCTTGCAGACCAGGCTCATCAGGCTAATGGGCTGGTAGTTCCCGGGGTCCATGGTGGCTCCCCCCGTGTGGAGTGGGATAACCGTTGCTGTGCACCATTCAGCAGGCACAAAGCCAGAGGTGAGGCTATGACTGAACATGGTACTTAGGTGGGGTGCCAGTTCGTTCTGTAGTTCATGTAGAACGCAGTCTGGGATGTTGTCTGGTCCCATGGATGCTGTGTTCTTGGCTTTGGAGAGTGTGGTTTTTACCTGTGTAGCCGTGATTACAGGAACTTTGCATTCTTCCAGTATAGAGATGGGCTCTTGAGGGGGTGAGATGGGGGTAAAGTTAGCACTGAACCTATCTGCCAGGATGTTGGCAATATCAAATGGGTCTGTATATTTAGTGCCATTGTGCTGTAACTCAGAGCAGATCTGAGTGTTGCCATTGAGATTCTTGACATAGCTATAGAATGCTTTGCGGTTGTCTTTAGAATCAGTGGCGATTTTGTTTTCGTAACTAACTTTGGAAGATTTTATCTGGGATTGCAGCTTCTTACTGAGGCTGACCAGGGAGCTCCTCCACTCATGGGATTTTGCTCTGTTTTGCAACAGTTTCTTCCTTCTGTTGTACAGTTTGTTTATGGCAGGGGACCACCAGATTGGCTTCATTTTTTTGGAGGATAGTGTCTTAGTTCTGTTTGGGATAGCACGATCCATGCACTCTTATAAAGTGCAATTGTGTAGGATTCAGTAGTCGTAACTGTATTGTCCATCTGAATGGGTGTCATGAAGTTCACCACTTCTGTCTTAAGCATGAAGTTGGCTTTGGAAAAATATTTTTACCATGGTTTCCTTAATGGGGGGTGGGGGCAGGATGCGGATATCTAGGGTAATTAGCTTATGGTCTGATAGGAACAATGAGGTGTTGACTTCAGGTGTGGAACACTGGTCACTCATGTTGGCAATGACTAGATCTAGGATATTGTTGCCCCTGGTGGAGGTGTGGATAAGTTGATCCAGGGCATTGGAGTTTATGAATTCCAGAAAGCGTTGAGTGAAGGAGTTGGTACATGAGTAGTTTTCCCAGTTAATGGTGGGGTAGTTTAAATCGCCCATTATTAGGGTGTTTGGCTGAACCCTAATATTTTCCAGTACATCAAGAAAAGAGGAGTGGGAATCCTGGGGCATGGTAGGTGATCTGTAGCAAGCTACAATTTGGATTTCAGTTTTGCCCATAGTTAGTTGCACTTGGATAACCTCGGCTGCATTATGCTGAGCAACTAGCCTGGAGGTGTGGATATCCTTAATGAATATGGACACACCTCCACCTTTGGTGTTTCGGTCCAGGTTACATGGCCAAAAAGTGTAGTATGAGTTATAGCCTGGTAGTGCAGGGGTGCTCTCTGGAGCCTTGAACCAGGTCTCAGTCACTGCACAGATATCAATGTTCTCCATTTTAAGGAGTGCCTTGAGTGAGTGCATTTTGAGATCTAGACTTCTAGCATTGAGTAGCATCACCCTCAGTTTTTGCTTGCCTGTTCCTGTTACGGTGGTGAATTTGTCATTTGAACCTTCCCTAAAAAAGGCACTGTAAGGGTGGCAAGAACCTTAGCCAGTATCTGGAATCCCAAGGGTGACAGGTGCAGGCCATCTCTGGCAAAGCATCATGGTCTGTCGACCATGTCAACCCAGGCAGACAGATACTGGATCCCTTTAGAATGGCACCAGAAGCTTAACCAATTGTTGAAGTCAATCATTTTGTCCTTTTACTGCAGCATCATTCTGGGTGATGGAAGAATGCTACTCAGGGCTAGGGTCATACCTGCCTGGGCTACAAGACCGGAGAGCTCTTCCATGTCTCTTTTCATGTAGTCCAGGGAGGTACATCTCAGGTCGTTCACACCAACATGGACAATGACAGAGTCATATTTGTACTTGTTGTGGGGTGACCTGAGTGAGTGAGTTATGTGGCAGATCCTGGCACCCGACAGGCAGCTGACAGTAACCTTCTCCTTGTTTAGCCTGGTGAGTGGGACATCAGTATGCCTGACTATAGAGTCACCTATGACTAGTGTGTTGGGTACATTGGTTTGCCTTATTGGCTGCCGTTGAGTTGCACACTGAGTCTGCGGGCTATGTGTCATTTGGGTTGTGTTGGGGGGTGGAGGTTGCTTATTATTAAGAGCCTCTGCAAATGTTTTTGTGTTTCTATGTGTGGATTTTGGTGATGTAGATTTAGTGAGACTATGTGATGAGTGTGGTGTGGTGCAAGTGTTTACCTTCTTCTCTTGACTGTCAAGTTCAGTTTTGATTGGAGAGAGCTTTACCTCCAGTTTGGCTAGATAAGTGCATCTCTCACAGGTTGTAATGTTGGGTGGTAGGAGGAGAGGGTTGTCTGTGTACATGAGGCAATTTCTACATTGCCCCAAGATGCCCAGATTCATCAGATAGATAGGAGAGAACACTGGGAGCTGACCCTTGGACATGCCTGAATAAAAAACTATTTTCCTCTAGATAAGTGAGGAAAGTGAGTACAAGAGCTGTTTTTCTCTAAGCAAGTGAGGAAAGTAAGTACCAAAACTGTTTTCCTCTAGGTAATGAGGAAGGCTGAGTGCTGTAGTACTTAGTAGGTTATTTAATGCTTACAAGTTCTGAACAAGTGCTGATCAAGAAATAAGCAAATTCAAGTGCTAAAACTAAGAATCTGTATCTGGACTAAACTAGTTACAGGAAAGGGGAGAAACAAGTGCAAATGTGGGCTTTTAAATCAGAAAGTTGAGAGAGATGGAAAAACTGCCCAAACGGCCAGTAACTACAATTTCTGGGACAGAACTACTCCTTATGTGGTAGATAGGTTACCTAGTGCTTACCACACCCACTGATAAGCTAGAAGGCTTCCCTCCAACACAGAAAGCTTGGGGTGGGGCTCAGAAGCTTACATACAATCCTGGATACAGCAAATCTGAATCTGGACTACACTAGTTACAGGAAAGGTATTATATATATATATATATATATATATATATATATATATATATATATATATATATATATACACATACACACACACACACACACACACACACACACACACACACACACACACAGAAAAGTAGCTAAAACAGCAGTCAAAACAATTCAAATGCAGTGCAAGCTAGCACAGTTGAGTATGTAGCAATGTTAGACCAAACTGTTTAAAAAATGCAATTAAATTAAAAATGACTAAAAAGTGCAGAAGGAGTCTATTAGGTAGAATGAAGTAAAGAGATGGGACTGGGGGGAGTGTCTCAGATCAAATCTACAGTGGGCAACTGCAAAAGCCTCCAAATTTAAACAAGACAGAAATAGCGAGGGTGGGTATGGGAAAACCAACACTTTCAGCAGAGATCTGAAAAACTATACAGTGAAGCAAAAATAACAGTGCACAACTCTGAAGTCAGCCAGCAATGATATAAAATTAGTCAAACAACAATTACCAGTACACAACTCTGAAGTGCCAGAAAAATATACTCAGCTCTGTATATCTCCAGATAGTTTGAAGAGCACTCTGTCAGGACACAGGAAGGCAACAGCAATGAATGCACTTTTCAAGAATTTTTGACAGGGAAGATAGAATGGCAGTAGGTCTGAAATTTGAAGGTTTAGTTGAGTTGCCACCTTTATGCAAGGGTATGATATAGGATTTCTCCAAGATTTCAGGTACAGTGTTTTCCTTGATTGACCTCTTGAATAAGATGGAGATGGAGTAGGTGACAGAACTGATGGGAAGTTTTAGGAATTGAGGAGGTAGGTTATCAGCTGATGGAGAGCATGTTTTAAGTTTGAAGTGACTTGATATAAGCTGTGGGGATGGGTTTAAGAGAGAAAGGGGTTGTGTGGGTTGATGGGGGGAAAGTGAGGTAGGTAATTGTACTATTTTTGGTTAGACTGTGAACAGAGTCAGTGAAAGGTATTAAGAAAGATAGCAGTATCGGCGAAAGAGCTGTTAGGGCAAGGATTAGGTGATAAGGGACTTCCAGGATATATTAGCTTATTTACTGATTGCAAGAATTTTTGGGAGTTGAAGTGAGGATTATTTAGTTTTTAGGAAATAGTTTTTCCTGTCAAGGGTGACCTTTTTTTAGTTAAGTTATGAAGCTCTCTATGGAATTGAAGATCAGTGGAAGTTTTACATTTTTTTCACACACTGTCTTTCTTATTCATAAGTGTATGAGTGGCTTGTGTTAACCAGGGGCCAAAATGGGTTTTGATTCTTATTTTCTTGGATGGGGGCCAAGGAGTTAAGTGTGTCTAAAAAAGATGTTGTTAAAGGTCAGAACAGCTTCCTCCAGGAGGAGGTCATAGAGCAACGACCAGTTAATCATACAGAGTGAGTGGTTGAAAGTGTCTGGATTAAAGTTTAAGAACTTACGACAGTTGGTGCATGAAGGTAGGATGGTGGTCACTTAGGGTATCAGGTAGGGTGGAGAGGTTGTGATAGGAATTAGGGTTGGAGGTGAGGACCCACTCTAGTGTAGAGCCAGAGTTGGTGTGTTTATTTATACAAGTATGGGCAGAGATTAGTTGGGAGAAGCCATAGAGGTTAATGGAGGTGTTAGGGGAATCATTATTAAGGGCATTCCAATCAATGTTAACATCACCCAATATAACAGTTTCCTTTCTTATTTCCTGTTTATAATGTAGTCTTCTCCTCCCCTACCATGCCACCTTAACCATGTCCTGTTCCTTACAAGCAACAATACTTTATTCATCCATATTTTCACTAATAACTTTCTCTACCATAATTTGCAGCCACCTTACCTGCTCCATGTCTCACCAACATGTTGCATTCCAACCTTATTTATTCTCTTCTATGCATTCCAGTTTCCACTGCACAACAGTCATAATGTAATCTGAGAACTCAGTCACTATCAACCACGCCATCTCATCTTACCTCCAAAATGTTATCCACCAATATTCTATCCAATCTGCTTGCCTGTATTTGTTCAATCTTCTAAAATGTATATTCTTCCTCTTCCTCTTCATAATCCTCCACGTCATTTAGCCTCAGTGGTGCCATCCCCTTTTTCATCCTTTTCTAGCATATCTTTGGAAATCACATGCCCCCCCATCAAAAAAAGTCTTTCCTTTTCCAGTTCTAGCACTATGTTGATATCATACCCTGCTTTTGCATTATCCACTTCCTGCCTCATCATTTCTACTCTCTTTAGATGTACCTCTAAAGCCACATCCTTAATAGTCCATCATCACTACCTTCTTCCTTCTTTCAGCCACTTGCTTTTCATTTTCTATTCTTGTGAGCTTCACATTTATTTGACCA
>NC_056745.1:1268022169-1268032169 GCF_019279795.1 Protopterus annectens
ATATGTAGATGACAATCTAAGAACTGATGCATTTTCTTGATCTCTTGTAAAAATTGATCTTGGTTCTCTATAAAAGTATAAAAAGCATATTGGCAAGTTTTCATATAAATGTTTGATCTGTTAATATAATATTATTAAATTAACCATTTTGGTGTCACACAAGGCACTGTCCTGGGTCCACACCTCTTTGGAATGTTTTTCTGTGACATAAAAAGCAATATCAAGGGACTTTGCCTAACCATATTTATTCATGATGCAAACTGGGGAGAGGTTATCAAATCTCATTCTGGTAAAAATGCTTGGTGCATTAATCTTGGAAACACTCTCAATACCAAGAAAGGCAGCATAATTTCCTTTGGCAAATACAGCATCACTGTTGCTCACAATATAGATAACATTCCAGTTAAATTTGACACAGTCATTAGAGACTTGGGTACATACCTTTATAACAGACTCTCCCTTGACTACCACAACCTTGTGCTGGTTAGAGTATATTTCTACCTTGCTCAGCTTACCTTTTGTGGCATCTCCTCAATGTCTAAAGAAGTTATTGGTGCTAGGTTATTTATACCTTATTAGGCCCATCCTTTAATATAATACACCATTCAGCATGTGCCTCACCAAACATTTAAACCAGCTAGACAGGCTTCAGTGTGTACTCACCAAAAAAGATCTCAAGTCTCACTACCCTTAGTTACCCTGATAGACTACAAGCTTGGTTACCTAACTCAGTGTTGAACAGACTCTCTAGGGGTGATCTCTGCTTAGCTTTACATGCTATGAATGACCCAGTACTATCTGAACTCCTTCACGTCAGTAAAACAATTTGTAAAGCAAACACCATTTCTACAGACCTAAATCTACACTACGGAAAAAACAAAGTTCAGAAGCAAGGCAGTCTAACAATAAAACATTTTTTATTCTGTCACAACTCCAAACAACTCAATGAACTTCAAAATAGTTAAAAAAATGTTAGCACTTTCATTCTTAAAAACAATACAAGGAACTTCCTCAGACAATTATAAAAATATGCTACAACCTTTAAATAACGTTTACACTAAACAGGTAAAATGCATCACAGTACACACCCCCAGGAACAGCCAGTAAACATTTATAAAACAGTCATACCCACAATAATTGCAAGTGCATTTCTAACCATTAGAATCTTTTAAAACATTAATCAACTATCAGTTTTAGTTAAAAAACAACTAAACATATTTAACTAAACATAAACCTTAACATGTATTCATCTCCTTAAGGCTTTTAATTTTACAAGGCTCTTAATTTTTATTGCTTCATTTAGCCCTGGCCAAGAATGCACATTTAAACGCATTTGCCATGCTAACTTAACCTTTTCAAGTAGCAATTGCCAAGATCCTCTCCTAATGGAAACTTTTAACTTTTCTAAAATATTGAATTTAAATCTATGATCATAATTATTAATACAATGCTTTGCTAAAGCATTAGATTCTTTTTGAGACCTTATGTCGCTAATATTCACATATCCTATTTTTTAACTTACATTCCATTTTGCCCACATAAAAACATGGGCAATTGGGGCATATTGCACAGTAAACAACTTTTTCTGTATTACAAGATAATTTACCATAATCTTTAATTTTGTAGTTATTAATCTTAAATTCACTACCTTCCAAAATATAGGAACAATATACACACAAACCAGATTTATGCATTAAACCTATTCTCTTAAGTTCTTGGGGATTCTCTAGTATATTTTTAAGGTTTAAACCTCTTTTATACACAAACATAGGTTTGTATCCTACATGATCTCTCAAATCTTTCTCATTGTTCAAAATACCCCATTTTTTAATATAATCTTCTGCAATGCAAAAGTGTCTGTGCTAAATGTAGAAATAAATATCTTTGCTAGGTTTTTTACACCTCCTTCAGCTTGTCTTCTACTATTAATGTATATACTCCCAGCTGATGGTTGATTATTAGAGGTGACACTATTTAATCAAGAGTTATCACCTCCATTCTTGCGCACATTGATTGTTCTAGTCCCTAAAATTGGGGTAAAATGCCTGATAGCTCTCTTTTTCACTACTTCAGCTCTCAAATTATCTACCAAATCAATTGGGTATCCCTAATTTAAAACATATTCCTTAAGTTATCACATTCCTTTAAGAAACTATTCCATCCAGTAACCATTTGGGCTGCCCTAACATGTTGGCCCTTAATGACTGTTCTTTTTTGGGAAAATGGGTGGTTGCTATTATAATATAAAAAAGTACTGGAATAAGTTTCTTTCACTGTACATTTTGGCCAAAAATCTACCATTTAGATTGTCTTTCTTAATTAGAGTAGCCAGATATGTAATCTCCTCTTCATTAATGGTATGTGTGAATTTCAAAAAAGTGGTAGTCTGATTTATACATTTTAAAAAGTCTTATACTATTTCTTTAGAACCTTTCCAAAGGATAAAAATATCATCAAAAAAGTGGGTGTATGTATAACAATATTGAAAAAAATGGGGATTCAACCAAAAATCTACTCTCCCGTGTTAGCATACAACCTACCACATGATGAACCCATTGTTACATCTTCAATTTGGAGATAAAATTAATTTTCAAACATTATAAAATTACTTCTCAATACCATATCTAGTAGATGTTCATATACACTAATCTGATCTTGTAGAACAAATTTATTTCTTAAATACTCACAAAACCATTGTTCACCTATATTATGCAGTATACACGTATGAAGATCTTTTACATTTATTGTTATAAATAATAAATCTTTATCAAAGGTAAGTTAATTTACTCTTTTAAGAAAATACCATAATTCAACACATAGGAGAGGTTAATTTATAACATGATGTTTCAATTTCATGTCTAGATATTTTGCAAGAGGGTGAGCAATAGAACCCCTTGCGTCCACTATAGGACGCACTGGTGGTTGATGGAGATTTTTGTGTAATTTCAGTACACCGAAAATCACTGGGGTAATTGAAAACATAGTATTACAGTAATTTAATTCTTCAATACTAATAGATCCATAAATACATTGATCATTAATAAACCCCCTTATTTTGTTAAATGTCATGTTCAATTCATTCAATGAACTCTTTTTATATGTGTGACTATTTAAGATCTATTTCATTTTGGCAATATAATCAGCATTATTCATTACAACTAAACCACCTCCTTTATCAGGTTTCATAAACCTAACCCCATTTTCATTTCTTAAAAATCTTAAGTCTATTAATTCTTCATTACTTAAGTTATTTTTTATATTACCTCTTCATCTATGCTGGGCACTAAGTGCTCTAATATTCAGTTCACACATTCTTTCAAATAACTCAAGTGGCGGGTGTAAAGGGGGATTAAAAATGCTAGACACTCTAAATGGATTTGTGTCTGTCTCATTATTATGAAACAACAGGTTAAGGTTTAATTTTCCAACATATGGTTTTAACTCTATTAAAACTTAAACCAGATTGATTAGTTTAGTTGGTATTAATGTCAAGCCTTTTGCCAATAAATCACTAATTCCTGAGTCAAATGTTAAGCCTGAAAAATTATACACTTTAAAATCCCCTATTGTGTTTAATTTAATCATCACAGGTGGCAACACATACTCATTTTTTCTCTTCAGTGACTTGATTAATTATACCAAAAGCAGTTAATTCTTGCCCCTCCAAAAATCCCTGTTGTTGTCTCTCTTCAAATTGGTTACACCCCTCCCTTGGGGGGTGACCAAAATACTGTGGACCACGTTGGTTCTGGCTCACTTGGCATTGATTCATTAAACATTTTGAGCTCCTGAGGGGAAGAAATTCTTCCTCATCTAAAAAAATCACCCTCTTCTTTGGTATTAGAAGTAGCACTCAGATTATTACTCCCTACTCTGTAGTTTTCTACAAGAGTTCACCTCTTCCTTACTTGCGATGGTGGGGTGGGGGGTATGCAGTACCATTAGAATATTCCCCCTTGTCTCTAGTTAACTTTTTAGTTTTTCTACCTTTAATAATTTTCATTTGTTCATCAATGGAACAGAATATATATGTGTATTCATATTTATTATTTTCAAACACTGGATCCTGGGTAATAGATTTATCCAAACACACAGTTACTTTGCTTAACATTTCTGTGGTTTCGTCATTATTTTTTATAACACGTTTCATGTACTCAAATCCATGTTTGTCAAATAATTGCAGTAATTCATGATGGAATGCAGAATCTAATACAAGTCCTGTGGGAAAATGCCACAGGTGTAGCCCTTTTGGAACCAATTTTATCCTCAAACATTCCTTAAAATAAGCATTGTCCATTCATAGTTTATTTTATTTTAAGTAAATTATGATCAAAGTCACTCAATTTCTCATTAAAGTTGTTTATATTAGAACTAGAATTTTTGATAAACTCAGTCTTTGCCTTTAACCAGTGATTTAAGGTAGGAAATGTATTCCCCTGCCCTTCTACCACATTGCTTGCATTATATCTTAAATCAGTACGTACCTCCTCAACTCTCAAATCAGGTCTTGTGAACAAATGTTGCTCCAGATTAGTACCAGATATAGTTTCCAAAGTGTTGTTTGCTGATAAATCCTGGGGTTGATTATTTTGGTTCTTATATGTGGACATTTGCGAAAACGGAAGTTGTTCATTTCATTCCATCCTTTTGGTTAATTGTTGTATAAGTACTGTAAGGTCCCCAATTGACTCTTCCATCGTTTTAGGTGAACAGGTTTGTGAAGACTCCATTGACATTCTGAACCAGAACCTCTGAACAAACTGCCATGATACTCCAAAGTACAAACAAAGCGAAAGCAACAGAAAAACCAAAGTTCAGCAGCACAGCCATCTCACAATAAAAAGTTTTTATTCTGTCACAACTCCAAACAACTCAATGAACTTCTAAATAGTCCAAAAAATGTAAGCACTTTCATTCCTAAAAACAATACAAGGAACTTCCTCAGACAATTATAAAAATATGCTACAACCTTTCAATAGCATTTACACTAAACAGGTAAAATGCATCACAGTACACAACCCCAGGAACAACCAATAAACATTTATAAAACAATAATACCCACAATAATTGCGAGTGCATTTCTAACCATGAGAAACTTTAAAAAATTAAACAACTATCAGTTTTAGTTAAAAACAACTACATGATATCTAACTAAACATAAACCTTGACATGCATTTATCTCCTTAAGGCTTTTAATTTTAAAAGGCTCTTAATGTTTATTGCTTCATTTAGTCCTGGCCAAGAATACGCATTTAAATGCATTTGCCATGCTAACTCAGCCTTTTCAAGTAGCAATGTCCAGGCTCCTCCCCTAATTGAAACTTTAACTTCTCTAAAATAATGAATTTAAATCTATGATCGTAATTAGTAAAACAATGCTCTGCTAAAGCATTAGCTTCTTTTTGAGACCTTATGTCACCTAAATGTTCACATATCCTATTTTTAACTTGCGTTCTGTTTTGCCCACGTAAAAACATGGGCAATTGGAGCATATTGCATAGTAAACAACTTTTTCTGTATTACATTATAATCTACCATAAACTTTAATTTTGTAATTATTAATCTTAAATTCACTACCTTCCAAAATATAGGATCAATATACACACATACCACATTTATGCATTAAACATATTCTCTTACGTTCTTGGGGATTCTCTAGTATGTTTTTAAGGTTTAAACCTCTTTTATACACAAACATAGATTTGTCTCCTACATGATTTCTCAAATCTTTCTCATTGTTCAAAATACCCCATAAGGTCACCATAAGGTCTGTTTCTAGGTCATAGCATCTGCTTAGCCTGGGAACTGAAGTCAGGTGAGAAAGAGTGATGTCATCCAAGCTAACCCAGCAGTAATGTTTATTATTAATTTAAGAACTCTGTCAGAGAGAGACTGGAAATTTTGTATCTTGTCTTGAACCTAGAAACATCCACTCAGCACTTCTGCCTGCGTGCTGTCTGTAAGTAAGACTTAGGCCATAGTATCTCTCTATATAGATATAATAAAGATTAGTTTAGATGTTTTCTGCATTTATTTGAGACTGTCCTGCAATGTTGTTTTAAAATATTTCCTGTGATTTTGAACTCTGATGTAAGTATGTTTGTGAACTGAGTATTGTCTTGCTCTTTTATTATTAAATATATTTAAAACTCTGAGAGTACTTGCATATGTATTTGGTGACACTGTACAGGCTACTCCTAAATAGCTCTGCAAATCTTGGTCAAACTACCATTTGGATTTATAGTAACATTACACAGTGGGATTGGACACCCTTTGTAAGGACCTTGTAACAGCTGATAGTTAAGGGTGGCTGGTGGCAGCTGGTACTACCTTACAGTCTTGGCAGAAGGGGGCATAGATAGTAAACCTGTGCCAGCCTTTCCCAGGTGTGTATGTGTGTTTGTATATCAGTCAAATTTCAAAGTGTGTGTCAGTGTGTGTGTGTGTGTGTGTGTGTGTGTGTGTGTGTGTGTGTGTGTGTGTGTGTGTGTGTGTGTGTATCAGCTAACTGGGCAGAGACACGAAGCACTGGTTGGGCAGAGATGGTGCTGGAGGTCTTAGCTTGGCCACTCAGCTGAGGTCTTAACCCTATAGTTGTGCCATTGGGGAGTCTTATTGGGAATATAAAGAAAGAGGAAGAAACCTGCTCCAGACCGACCGTTATCTCTGTGTGTTCTTAAGGGAAATTGTACTTTACTGTGTGTGTACTTGTCATCCTCCCATTGTTAGGTCCTTCACTGTTGCCAGTGGTGAGGATTGAGGATCCTTGATTACTAGACCAGTGCTGGGTCGTCACAGTTAGGTAGAGGTATGTGAGAATGACTGTGTAAGAAATGTGACATGATTGCTATAGACCATCTGAAATTATGAGTAGGATTAAGAGATTGTTAGTTATGCATACAGAGTTAAACTAATGGTGAGTACAGATTGCACTGTAATACTAAGAGACATGGAAAGCAGTGAAGAGTCGCTTGATCATTAGAAAATATTTTTGTTGTTTTTTTGAATATGCCTACATCTCGGATTGACTCTAGTGTTAATAGAATATGGTATGAGGTTTTGGTACTGCTAGCTGAATACAGGGAGTCTCCTGTAATATTATGTACTCTGGTACTCTGGTATTAGTAAGAAATAATTTATCTTTGGAACATGAAGCTCTACTGATGAGGGGAGAGGATAGATTTGGGTGATGTTGTTTAGGGTAGGTCAGTTTTTGTGTTTATGAAAGAAGTCTGTGCACTGTGGTAAGATGGATGTGTGTTAAGTAATGTGGAAGGTGTTTCTGGACCCACTATGATGCACCTCCTGCATATTTGCAAAACAAATAGCACCAGAATTACCCATTCTAAAGACTAAAACCATGCCTGTGATATAAATAGGACCAGCTGTAGAGACAGGTTGTATGCCAGAGAATACCCCATTCGCAGGAACAGGCTCCCCATACATGTGAAGCAGAGTTCCTCCCTAACCCATTTCAAGAGTAACTTGGACAACTAGGCGGAGAACAGGAAATTCATCCCTGGTTTGGCACCTATGTCTCTAATGGACACAGACAACCTGTAAATAGTTCATCTTTCAGTCTCCTTTTTGTAATTTTTTCAATTACTAAGCCCCTGCTTACAGTTATCATGGGTACCAGCAGTTGTCAGAGATTTAGGATGCATGACTAGGCTTAAAAAAGGCCACAGTGGTCATTAACCTAGTACACACCTATGAACCTATGAACTTATGGAAGTTCTAACTAGCTTAGCTAATTGAGTGCCAAAGTACTGTAAAATGTAGTTTGGTGGCAAATTTTGCAATTTTATTGCAGCATCGCTGCAGACTGTTTAGCAAGTTAGTAAATATGGGGGTAGTATATAGGAAAGAAGGCAGTAGTAAAGTAGTGGCCATGCATTTTCTGGCTGTGCTAGTGAGGTACAATTTGAGTCTGTATAGGGATCCTTGTTTTTCATGGTTCTTTTTATAACTTGTGTTATGTGGAGGTCATATTTTAGCTTGCGGTCTATGATTGAGTCCTAGTAACTTTGTCGGTTTATCTATTCAATCCTGGTGCTGTTGGCAAAAGTTAGGATGAATAACACCTTTTGTGATGACAGTTGTTTAGGTATAAATAGTATTAGTTTGTTTTGGGAGGAATTTAGTAGGAGCTGTGAGTTGATAAGCCAAGATTGAATAGATGAGAAGGATTCCTGTGAGAGATCTTGAAGTTTCCCCAAAGTCTCTACAGAGTAAACCAGGGCAGAATTTCCATTGCACTAGGATATTGTTGCATGTTTAGCAGCTGTATGGATTTCATTAATGAAGAGTTTGGAGAGCTGCAGGCTTAAATGGATCCTTGTGAAACTCATATATTTATGTGGAAGAAAGAGAAGTCAGTTTGCCATTAAATGGCTTGAGATCTGTTTAATAGGTGGCTATGGAGTCAATGTAGGGAGGGTTCAGCCACATCTATGGAGGAGAGTTCGTGAAGAGGTTTCTGGTGAGACACAGTATCAAAAAAATTTGCTAAGTCCAAGAGAAGTGGTGACACTAATTTACTATCATTTTTTGTGTTTTGGTGGGGGTAGTAACATTTATTAGTGCAACAATAGTGCTATAATGGGGTATAAATCCATGTTGTGTGGAGGTGTTTTTAGGATCTCAGTTAGTTACCAGGCATGCAGTTCAGAAGATTGCTAATGATACTAGCCTAAATTTACACGTTCCCCAAAGCATTGTCTTGTCAAGTGACTTGCTCAAGGTTGCACAGTCGGTAAATGAAGGTGGATGTATTCAAACCCTGTACCCTTGGCATAGGGGGCACTAACTACCAGACTATAATTTTTTTGCAGGAAGATGAGCTTTTGTTTGTGTATGCATTGCTCCAGTACCTTTTATAAGGAGCGATAGTGTAGCTATTGGCTAATAACAGGAATGGTCATGGGACGTAATACTTTTTTGTAAAGGTATAATGAAAGATTTCTTTGAAGGTAATGGGACAGTGTTCTCAACTATGGATCAATTTATCAAAACTGAGTTAGGGCAGGACATAACCTCTTCTGCTATTATAAGATATTCCCCTGGCAGATTGTCTGGGATATTAGCAGTGGGTTTTAGTTAATGGAGGAGTTTTCTGATCACAGTAGTAGCAACAGACCCAAAACAAAAATGTTCAAGGAAGTTTCTTGATTGAGGGAGTTTGGGTGTGCTGTCTGTAAATTATATGATTGTGTTAATAAAGTGGGCATTAAATTGCTTGGGAATGCTATCTTGTTAATATGGAGTATTTGGGTCTGTACACCCAGAAGAACTTTGGGTTATTAGAGTGTATATTTTGTAATGAAAAATAGTACATTTTCATGTTTTTGGTGATGTGATATTTTGCTTTGTTGCTTAGCTGTCTGTATGTTTATAGGTCTTTATCCATGTTAGTTTTGACCAAGCCTTCCGGGCTTTGTCTCTCCATTTCATGATTTGTTTGTATTCTGTGGATAGTCATGGAGCAGAGTTTACTTTTACTCTTTTGGCTCTAAGGGGAGCTTGCAAATTAAGGGTCTCTGGGAAGATAGTGTTGAATTCTGATATAATTACCATCTAGTGGCACAGTCCTGGGTGCTTTCCAGTTATAGAATGTAAGCATGTTAATGAAAGTTTCTTAGCAGAAGTTAGATAATTTTCTGACAAGGGAAAGGGGGCTGGTCTGCATTTGTTGATTTGATACCTGACAGTATAGATTGGCACTGGCAGACTGCCGTAGGAGGAGATTTTGTCAGGACAGGGTGTTAATATCCAGACTTGTGGACTATCTGACAGTGACTTTATTATACCTGGTCAGAATACTGATGCATTAGGTGAATTTATGTAGCTGGATGTCATTGTTTGGGCTATCACAGTGTATTATTTGCCAGTCAATACTGAGGTTACCTACTGTGATAGTTTCATATGGGATTTTAGAAGAGGTCTGGTGCAGAATGTCTATGAATAAATTAACACTATTACCTGGCAGTATATATATTCC
>NC_056745.1:1268037169-1268099669 GCF_019279795.1 Protopterus annectens
TGTGTCCATTGTTGTAAAAAAGTCCTTTTGTATTGCACAGCTTATAAGCAAAGGAAGTGTCTGAATTTGTTCAAAAAATATCAAGAATTCTTGAAAATATGGGTGCTTTTATTAGAGAATGGCTTTATTTTCTGTCAATATATGCTGCCAGTGGATAGGTCTTTGTATCACTTTGTATCATGAGTGTGTCATTGTCCCCCTTTATTCAGCTCTCTTTAGGCCATTCAGTGAATATAATACCCCCTTTGGCTTGTATCTGGCCAGACACATGCAACAATTGGACAGTATATCCTACACAAACTGACTCATTGCCTTGGCACTATAGTTGGTATCCTTCAGACTGCCAAGAGGTGACATGTCTTTGGCATACAAGGCATCCTCTGACCCAAAACAGATGGGATTTAATGCACATCTGCAAGTAAAATATTATCAGAAATATTTGCTCCAGGGATCTAAACCTCTTCTGCAACATCATCAGGATGGTTTGGAGGGGCAGGTATATCTAGCAGAGGATACCTCTGTTCTGGAACAAACTTCCCATATCCACATAAAACAAAGTTTATCCCTGTCCACATTAAAGTGCAACTTGGGTCTATGAACTAGGAACAGAAAAGTTATCCCAGGACTGCCCCCTGTAATACTAATGGACAAAGACAGCTCCTAAAATGCTTTATCCCCTGCATCTGTTCCCCTCAAATTATCTATGGTATGATCCCAGGTATTCTTATTAGGGGTAATATATAATTAACGACCATGGTATAGGTAAGGCCTATCTCTCACCAAATGGAACAGGATAATTTGAGCACAGAAAGGGAATCTGTCTAGTCTTATCAGAAGGGCAGCTGATTTGGCATAGTGGTATGTTGCTCTGACTAATATTTAGCTATAAACCTGTAATAAACTATGATATTAAAAATATCATCAGGTTTGACCCAAAGCAGTTTGTCTTTGTAAAGGGTAGATCCAAACTAATTAATCTGGTTAACTTCTTTGAAAGGTTAACACAGGCTGAAGATAGTGGTCACACTGTCCATACAGTGTACTTTGTCCTGGCCAAGGCACTAGATACAATCCTCCTCCCTAGCATAGTAAGTATGTTTAATGCATTACAAATAGATCCCCATGTAGTAGGTTGGAGAGCAAGCTGGATAACAGATAGAACTCATATGGTGGGGGTAGCAGAAGCCTTCTCAGAGTTTGAGAAGATACCAGTGGTGTCCCATAGGACTCAGTATTGGGACCTATTTTGTCTGGCATTTACTTTTCTGATCCCCATGCTATAAACTAAGACCTCTGGCTAATAAAATTTACAGATAATTGTAAACTGGGAGTAATTTTCAAGTCCCTGTCATCACCGAAGCCCTGCTTCAAGAACTTAATGCTTGAAAATATCTGGTGTACGAAAAATTGTGTCTTATTAGATCTTACAAAGTACAGCATTGTCACATTTGTTAAACAATACATCCTTTGACATACAGCATAGACAACACCACAAACTAAAATGAGAATGTTGTTAAAGACCATGGAACTTGGGTTAATAATTCCCTCTTCTTTGATTTCCATAGGTTGGTTCATAGGTTGGTCATAGGTTGATCATTATTTAACAACAGTAGTACAAAGCCATTTTACTTTGCATAGCTAATTACAAAGGAATATCATCTGGATCTAAAGAGGTCATTGTCCCCTTTATATTCAGCACTGATTAGGCCAATTATTGATTACAATGCCCCTTTTGGGATGTACCACGCTCGATATACCCAGCAACCACAAAGAGCCCAGTGGTTCCTAACTATGATCATCACTTGCCTAAAAAACATAAACTATCAGAAATGACTGGAAATATTGTCTATCTCTTCTATATTTTATAGACTTCTGTGAGAAGACCAGTAGGAATCCAGTAGCCCTGGATCTCTTGTATCTCAACAAATAAAATAGTTTCACAAATATCAGAATCAAGGCTCTAACTATTCATCTACAAATAAATGCAAATAAATAAAACATAATGATGAGATAGCCTTATAACACAGCTCCTTCCCATCTCTCAAAAAGACTCCACAATAGCAATAAGCAGTGTGATAAACTATCTTCCTTCATATGGGAATGGACAATTGGAAGAGTATTCACAATGTCACTCCTTGCTTGAATGTTCAATCTCTCCTTGAAAATGCAAGCGCAGTCTAAGGGTGGGGAATGGGAAAACGTATAAAGTAGCAAGACTCAATTGCCTTGCATTTCATAGGATTCCTATGACTCTGGTGATTAAAATGGTTCATTGAAAGATTATAAAGGATCATTAGCCAGGAATACAAATCACTATTTATCTTTCTCAGCTGGACTAATTTTAGTATATGCTACCCTGCAATGTTACTTAGCATAATACTTTTTTGAACTTACTTTCATATAATAGTTGAGGCATCAAAAGATGGTAAAACAACAACAATCAACAAAGAGTAGTGAAAATGGCATAAAATCCCTTTTGCAATGTCATGATAAATAGGGAGAGAATCCAACACACACATGAAGTGGAAAAATCAGCACTGCAATGTAATGCAGTAATTTGGATAATACTCAGCCCAAGTCAGCATTCTGTTTACTAAGTGGCAGTTTTAATGTTTAGAATTGTATGTATTATACCACTAGTAGGCATTTTTCTACACCAGCAGATTATATTAATGAGGCTATACATATAATATTTTCATAAGTAAAGTGATATACAAATCATATGCATTTGGAGGAACAAGTGATTCTGCAGTGCTTAGCTATAAGGAGAAAGCATGCAGATGGTAAATACTTTGCTGTCCGTTTATGCAACTTAGTGTCTAGGCTAAACAGGTGTAATATTTACTGCATGGAAACCTAATTATTTAGAGTACTTTAGATGTAACTTTTACATCGGGAACAATTTTATGAACAAGCTGATAATTAAAAAAAGTCAACAGTATTAATCTTTTTCACACACATACTTTTTCAGCAACCTTCCAAGCATACAAATGCACTTGTGAGTTATTGTTCCATTTCAGATGGTGCTGACATTTCATTGTTCCTTGTTAAACTAAATTTCTCAATTTTCTGAAATAAGTTTGTTCCACCTCAGCAAATAGAAACTCAAAATATGCAACCAGTCTGTCTTATATGCAACAGAACATATACAAAAAAATGCATTTTCATTTGAGGACAGAAATTCAATTTTCTTGTTTTATTCATATTTACTAAGAAAAGTGTTAGGATACCATGGGACTGGTTTGCATGAATTTATACTTCTGAAATATGCAATATGTATAGAAAATGGGTTTTCCTCATAGAAAATTCCATCATCTTTCACATACTATACTCATGTCAACCCCAATCCTTTAGAGTTAAAATGAGCTATAGGACTTTACAGTGAAATTGTCATTTTTATGAAAAAGATTAATGATTATTGATTTTTATATTGTCAGTGTAACTGTTTATGCAATCTTGTGTTGCCATTGTCAGACAGCACTAACAACTGACTAATTCGAACAGGAATGCACTGCATAAGTTTCACTTTTGTATGGTATAAATATTATCATTTGATGAATTGGAAGGGAAGCATTACATATTTCTGTCTGAAATACAGATTCAGTGTTCACCATCCCTCACACTGAAATTTGGCAGAATTGACAGCTCTGACAAGTGCTGTGGTCATTTGTGTCCACTGGAGGTGTATCTATACCAATATTAAACTAGAATGTATGTCCACTGACTTGGGCTCAACAACTGTCCTTATAAAGGCCCATGGCTGAAAAGTCTGCTTGGATATCTAGATCATCTCATAATAAATGGGCACATAGCTTATAGTCTTCTAAATGGATGGCCATCTATAATTACCACATTAATGAATGCCTGATTTGGCAGTCATAGATTATAAGCATATGTTTTCAATAAATTTACTGAGGATATGCATGCTCAGTCATAGTAAGCCCTTGCAAGACACTGCTTCTGCTCATAACCACATCCTTATGCTCCACAACACATGGCCATCCCAGGAGGATCTGGTACAAAATCCTACAAAACTGTGACTTGTGTGATGTCAAGTTGTATGTGTTCCACACTGGGTGCTACCACATTGCAATCTGTCACCCACTGAGACTCCCCATTTTGTGGAATAGACTCTCTCTCCATGTAAAGCAGAGTACCTCATTAAACCTTTTTAAGCACAACCTAGATAACTGGATGGGGAACAGAAAATACACCCCTGGGATTCCACCTATGTCCCTGCTGGACAGTGGCATAAGGTGCTGGCTTGTTGGAACATGGGCTAAATTCTTGGCTAGGCTTGGAAGGGCCTCAGAGCCAATAGCCTAGTAACTTCCTATGATCCCATGATCCTGTGTACCAGTGTGTTCTGTGTGATACAGTATGTACGTGGGACAGCCACCAGTGGCACCATTGCTTGTCCCAAAACTCCAAATGTTATAAATGACTAGTGCATCCTCATCCCATCATCAGCCCAACCTGAAATACATATTTACCACTTGATTTTACCATAAACGTTTGCATTTAACTAACCAAATAATAATGATACAAACAGGACAGTAGAATGCTTGGAAAGGTAAAGCATCAGTATGTTTAAAGGAAGCTTCTACATCCAAGGACTTAGGAGGGACCAATTTCCATGAATAAAGGTGCCAGCATTCAACAGCAAAAAAAAGAGGTAAATGAGGTAGCCTACTTATAGAAAGAGTAATTTGTGATAGCACAAGGGTGGTACATTGTTTCAAACTACAGTACTCTGCTTCTTTAGACAAGTGCCATAGTTTCAATGAAAGTGCATGCTAGCTTAACATGAAAAGTATAAGTTAAGCATGTAGTGGCCAACATCTGAATAGACATACACATCAAAAGCATGCATCACCCATATGAATTACCTCACTTTGAGATTTCCAGAATGAACGAGATTATTTTATCGAGCACTGCTTTTCCAAAGACAGCTGATGTACTGTGCATGTCTAGACAACTGTGCTACACGCACACACATGCAGATGCTGGTGTAGCACACAAAATATCTCCAAGCGCTCTGCTTTATTAAAAGTGAATATGTAATCAAAGTGCTTTTGACATCATGCTGCCATCTACAAGTATGGCATAGCACAGAATTTATTCTCATCTTATGAGAACAATGGTTCACTTCTCGAATAAGGCAGGATGCATTTGTTTATTTTTTTCTGTGTTGTCATCAGTATTTCTTTAGAACTCACAAACTTATAACTGACAACAGTTATGAAGTGAATTCATTAATGACCTCAAATGTCCTCCATTCATTTTTATTTTGTTTCAGCATGGTTGTTCAAGGCTTATGTGTGCTCAGTTTTGACTGCTCCCTACATTTATGAAATTAAAGGAGTTGTGACATATCAGTTTTCCTGGGGGGGGGGGTCTATCTATCCTAGCTAGTTTCAGTGTCCAAGCCCATATTGAAAAAGTGGAGGTTGTCCTTGCAAGGATGTATTTACTGTATCTGAAATGGAAGTCAACCATACAAGGACATTTTTAATAAATCTAATTAGGATGGGCTGTCCCTGTATGTTTATAGCTTCCTTCCTTATAAGGCCATGGAATCGCTAAGAGGTAAAATCCCAGTTGAAAATAATGATATTTTGTTCATCCTAAGAAGGGTGTGTTATAGCTGGATCTCAATTTGTCCTTCGGTCTTCAGTGGTAAAAGAGGATAGTCAATAAAGAAAGACTCTGAATGCCATAGTTCTTTTTCAGTGGTTCATCTAAATGTCCTTGTAAGGATGACATCCAGTTCGTATACAGTAAATATGTACTCGCAAGGATGACCTCCACTTTTCCAGTATGCCCTTAGACACTGAAACTAGCCAGGACTGATAGACCCCAGGAAAACTGGGATGCCACAACTCCTTTGATTTCATAATTTAGCTTGTATGGACCTAGACACCCCACACATTGAGTGAACCAGTTTCTGCTAGTTTGGTCTTTTACCACCCAGGGTCCCTAAAGGTTTTTCTACTTCGCACTTTTTGCTCCCTACATTTAGTAATATAGTTGGTTTGCCTGATCTCAGGTTATTCTTTCACTGAGATTATGGCACCCTAGAGAACGAACAATATTTGATAAAGCTGTAAACCAGTACTTGGTCCTTCTCTGAGCTGCTGTGACATTAGGGAGAGATAGAGAATAAGAAAGTGAACCTGTGGAGTGGTAGAGCAATGCCCCCATGTATCTGAACCTGAATGAATGATATGTTTGTATGAACAGACTGCTTGATCATGTACTGTTGGAACTATCCTTTCTATACCCAAGTTGTTTTTCACATTAGTGTATAGGGTGACTATTTTCTTATCCATGAGGAATTGTGAGGACATGTCAGACTCTTATAAATGCTATTTTTTGTCTATGTTATGCTACTTTTTCTCTATTGATCATGATGCTGCTGTCATATTATTAATTAATTTATTTATTTGACATTTGTTGACCAGGATAATCCTACTGGGTTAATACCCTTTTTCAGTGGAGGCCCCAGGGAGAAAAGCTTCAAAGTAATATGATTTCATGCTACAGTGAATACATAATACAATGTAATTTTCTACAAATGCATTAACAAAAATGAAGGGAAATGAGACATTTTATACAATTGTGTTTAAAAACAGGTTATTAAAAGAGTGACACATAGTTGATGGATAGGAAACAGAGGTTAGATCAGCAGATTAGTAGTAGTATTCCATGGGGCGGGGGTGTTAGTGAGAGTGAATACCTAGTGAGTCAGCAGAGGTGGAATGATAGTAGATCTTAGATGAGGTGATAGTACAGCTGAGCTCCACAACAGATATGTGAGGTTGCAGTTAAGAGTCAGAATCATTATGCTAGAAAGTGGTTGGGTTGTAGAGGATGTTGTGATGTAACAGAATGGTACAGGGTATTAGGTAGAAGAGGAGGAGAATAAGGGAAAGTAGTAATAGACAGGATTAGGATTAGGACTGGATTTGTGGAGGGAGGTTACAAGGACATATCCAGGCATGGTTTAGGTAATGTTTGAAGGATTTCTTACATCTGTATGTGTGGGGTATGCTCCTTAGGGCCAGGGGAAGCTTGTTCTTCTTCTAGATCTCCTCATACAATGTTCAGCTATAAGGTCTGATTATGAAATGTTTGTAAGTGGGTTATCTTTTTGGAATATCTCTCAACTTTCATCCAGTAAATTATCTTAGATCTTTGACTTTTTTAGATCTTGTGGAGTGTGCCTACTCTCAACAGAAAAAGACTCCTTGGGAAAAGATTCTGAGCTATAAATGCCATGTTCCCAAACCTGTTTTGCACTCTATGCTAAAAGCATTATGATATCTGGTTAAGGTTGCAAGTGCCTGATACCAGTGTACTGAGTGCCTTACAGAGACATGCCACTGGATCTACAGAGATAGTGTAGGCCACAGCTTATACGCACATCTGTCGGCCAACACCACATATAAGGAAATGTGCAAACACAGATGAAGGGGTCCAGTAATGAGCACCTGGCTAACAAAATATTCTCAGTCCTCCACCTATGATGTGTACCCAGAGCTTAATTAGCAATACCTCATCTTGCCAAAGCCTCACAAAATTACCTTTTCTTCTAAGTATATGGCTGCTATCTTCATTGTATTCCAATCCATGGCATTGTATTATTGTATTGTACTGCATTATACCCCACATGGTACTTTTCCTGTCCATATCTTGCCTGAAAATGGGCATCCCAGTAATAAAAACACAAATAAATAAATATCTTCATCATTTGTGGTGTGACTGTCATCATTCCCATAATCCACTGAACCACCTGCATGACAAAGAGGATAAAACTAAAAGACATATACCATCTCATTTTTTTTCATTATTATTATTAAAGATTTGTGTAAAAAAGCTGCTTTGAATTACAGAGCAATGTTGAGTACTGATTGACACCTAGAAACCAGAGCAGCACTTCAAAAGTGAGTACTGATGCAGAAGGCTAGCTGTGTGATGATGCTGAAAAAATCTGCAAGTGTCCGTAGCTGATGACATATACAACAAATTATTATATTCTTGTCTCTATACAATGTAGCCTATGGCTCTGGTTAAATGACTATGCATGGAGCCATGCATGAGATATATTGGCTGATGTATGAATCAGTAAGCCTCAGACAGAATACAGAAGTAATGTTTGCAACAGGCTGAATAGTTGGAGAACTGGATTGGCTAACTAAGGGAAATATAGAGGCAGGTGGCTATAATGGAAAAAGTGGAACAGTTTTTTAGCAAGACTGAATGATGTGACTGTTTTGGCATGATGATAATATATGGGAGTTTAGGGTAAACACGATACGCATTGGGGAGACTGCAGATGAGGGGTATGGTTTATGAGCAATAATGAAGGAGGAAAAGTGAGGAAAAGAATGGCAAATTGTAAAGAGAAGCAGAAGACATTATAAAGATTAAAATGTATGGGGACAGTCCAGGATGATCACAGAGGAGTACAGACAAGGAAGGGAGGCCAAAACGGGAGTACAGAATAATGTTAGAAAAGGGACTTAAAGGCAGGCCAAATAAGATAAAGGAGAGGAACAATAAAGTGCTAATAAGGTAGGTGGTGCAATTATTATGTAATATTTCATTGCATGTTTTGAGTAGAGAAGGAACACAAAAAGTAAAACTTTTAGCTATGATAAGTCTGTGCAAGGCTGAACCTAAGCAGAACAAATAAAGGAATTAGTACATGAAAGGTAATGGTGCACATGCATATAATACTCTAGCAGCTGACACCTAAGGTGAAGAAGGGAGAAACAAAATTGTGGCAGATTGTTAAGGATTTCTGGAGATTACTGTTCCCTTCACCTGTCCTGTGACTACCATAAAGTTGAAAGAAAAGAAAAAAAGAAATGGAAGTAATTATAGCATCATAGGATCATACAAGGTTACTAGGTTAATGGCCACAGTAAATTAAGCCTAGCCATTCATAATTTAATCTTAGCCATTCATAAGTGAGCATCTAGGTATTTGGCAAAATGAATAGGATATGGAACATAGAGTACTGGCTATGAAGTAAGCCATGTAAGAAGATAATACTATATAGTGGAGGTTTACTGAAGTTTGGTATGTTGAAAATTATTTAAGATAAACTTGAGGATTCTACTAAAGCAAGAGCCATTTAAAAACAAAATTAGAGGGAAAAGGCATTACTGGGAAGAGTACACACAAAACACCTAAGGAAGAGTACACACAAAACACCTAAAGCAGAGTGCACACAAAACACCTAAGGCAGAGTACACACAAAATACCTAAGGCAGAGTACACACAAAACACCTAAGGCAGAGTGCACACAAAACACCTAAGGCAGAGTACACACAAAATACCTAAGGCAGAGTACACTCAAAACACCTAAGGCAGAGTGCACACAAAACACCTAAGGCAGAGTACACACAAAACACCTAAGGCAGAGTGCACACAAAACACCTAAGGCAGAGTACACACAAAATACCTAAGGCAGAGTACACTCAAAACACCTAAGGCAGAGTGCACACAAAACACCTAAGGCAGAGTACACACAAAACACCTAAGGCAGAGTACACACAAAACACCTAAGGGAGCGTACACACAAAACACCTAAGGCAGAGTACACACAAAACACCTAAGGCACAAAAGGAGAAAACAAGACAAGATGCAGTAAGTGGAAAACTACAACAAATGGTGCCAAAGCCATGATCTTAAACCCAGTGCTAAGAAATGCATAATTGTACCCTTTGGGAAGTTAACCATCCTGGCTAATTTCCGTGTTGACAAGATACCTCAAAGAGTCTACCCAGTGGTCAGGGATCTGGGTATGCACATAGACAGTAGCCTTACCTTTGACAACCACATGACCACAACGTTGAGGAAATCCTCTTATGTTGCACAACGTATAAGTAAGGGCATGGCATCTATTCCACTGTACTCTGACTTTATCAGACAAATCATACAGTACAGTGCTCCCTTTGGTATGTACTTGACCAGGTATATTCAGCAACTAGAGTGACCTCAGAGGTTCCTTTCAAAAAGAATACAAGGCATAACAAACCTGCCTTATGCAGAGTGCTTTAAAGCCCTTTGCCTCTACTCAGTCTCCTATAGATTGTTAAGGGGTGATCTATACCTGGCTTACAAGGCATACGCAAACCTCACACTTATGAATCTCCTGCATATTTTTAACTCAAACAGTACCAGAAATATAAGGTCTAGGGACCTAAATTTTGCCTGTGACTTAAACAGTGCATGCAGGAGAGACAGATATGTGTTCCAGAAACTGCCCTTCCAATGGAACAGGCTTCCCATTTATGTGAAGTTGAGTTTGTGTATTACACAGCTTAAGTGCAACCTAGACCAGTAAATGGGGAACAGAAAATTTACACTGGGCCTGGCACCCATGTCTGTTATGGACAGAGGTAGCTTATAAATACATGGCCTTCAATGTATTATTTGGATATTCTTTCAGAAAAACTTAGCTAGGGATAGAAAGGCCCCCGGGTTGTTAGCCTAGTAGCAATCCATGAATCTCTGAACCTATGATGAATAAAAAGCATGCTATGCAATGCAAAATTATTCAGTAAAGCCAATGTCCTAGCATTTCCAATACTAAAAATGTCCCCCTCTCACTTAGTCTAGGCCCAGTCTAAAATACTATATTACTGTGACAGGCGACATAGCATTAACTCTTGTTAATAGATCTCAAATCGTGATTTGTGTGTGTGTGTGTGTGTGTGTGTGTGTGTGTGTGTGTGTGTGTGTGTGTGTGTGTGTGTGTGTACATATATATATATATATATATATATATATATATATATATATATATTGAAAAAGAATGTAGCATGGCCCAGCCAGATTTTCCTGGTGAATAAATGCATACAGATTAATAAATAAATAAATTGCACGTCTGTTAATTTGTGCTGCAGGCACTTCCCCAGAGCCATAGGCTATATAGTATAATATAGTGACTTGAATATGATAATGCATTGTATATCTCTTTAGACAGTGATACAGATATGCTCATATGGCAAGCTGTATTCAGTATTCAGTATTATGCCATCTGTTTAAACACATTTAATTTGTGTTCTCCATGTGCAAGTCTAATGCTGCTAGTATATCTCATTTTACCTAATGCAGTTCTTAATTTTATTTTATGTATGCATATATTTGTTTATTTGTGTCAGTGAAATAGTTTTAACATTTAATTTTAAATTCTTGTTAGTTGTTAATTACTATTTTTTTTATTTTCATAAGGCTATGTACATTAGAATCTTCATTAATAGCTACTGGCTTTCACTTTTCAAAGTTAGTGTTCAGACTGTTGCTATCATGCAAATGTTTAATAGTCTGCTAATATTAAGTGTAAATGTTTTGATATGTTACTGATTCTGTGGTGGCAGCATTACTAATAGGACAAAGAAGAACATGTTAATACTTGAGAGATATCATCAACCCTTCCTGTGAAATATTGTCTGTGATTAGTTGCAAAACAATCTCTGAAAAGTTTGCATTACCATTGGTAAAACTGCACTGAAGAGTACTGACTGAGTATGAAGTGGAAAAAGTCCTGAGGGGTCAGTTATTATAAATTAGGTCTATAGTTGTACAGTATTATGTGAGTGTAGTAGGTGTTGGCTATGACATGAAACAGCAGTGTGCACTTATAGGATGTTCTTAAGACCATTCTGCCCTCATACATTATATACTGCCAGTGGTGTGGATTTAAAGCTTGAGCTATTACTTAGAAATTGATGATAGCAGTGAGGATCATGACACTACAGCCTTTGACAACTATGTATCATTTGGTGGCAGTAGAGTGAGGATCATGACACTACAGCCTTTGACCACAGTGTATCATTTGGTGGCAGTGGAGTGAGTATCGTGACACTACACTTTGACCACTATGTAGCATTTGGTGGCAGTGGAGTGAGGATCATGACATTACAGCCTTTGACCACAGTGTATCTTTTGGTGGCAGTGGAGTGAGGATCATGACACTACAGCCTTTGACCACAGTGTATCATTTGGCAGCTGTGGTGTGAGGATCATGACACTATAGGCTTTGACCACAGTGTATCATTCGTTGACAGTAGAGTGAGGATCATAACACTACAGCCATTGACAACTGTGTGTCATTTGGTGGTAGTGGTTAGGAATCAACATGTGCTCTTCACATCCCCTAAAATCATAACTTTAAGGTATTTTTCCTAGGCAATTTATATTTATGAGATAACACCCATGCCATTGTTCCTGCTCATTACTTCCACCTCAACCATCTCAGTCAGTTTCTACCAATCACAGCATTCAATATCCACAACCAAAAAAATCACTGTCTGTACCCCCTGTTGCACTTGGCAACATCAGAAAAACTAGACCATTTGGTTCTTTGGCAACCTCCACTGAGGTAGCAGAGGCCCCTTAGGCATGCACCATCTACTATACTAAAATACAACACTGCCAATCTCTCTTATTGTGCTATTTACCTGAAAATGAAACATTTAGGTTATTCTAAGTGTGCAAACACTAACACATGTCCCTTAGCTATTCACTACCTGCAATACAAGCTCCTTTGGCTCCTTACCAACTTAAACACAAAGGTAGAGAGAAAACAATGAATCCAAAAGCCAGCAAGAAGAAAAACAAATCCAAATGAGACGACCACTTTATTCGAGTTGAGCGCTTTCCTCTTCACTAAAGATACTTCATCAGAACAATGTGCACACAACACTCAGCCTTCTATATACCCTCCCCAATTAATCAATCAAACATTAATGAGAATCAGTTAAAAGCACAAAACCCACATTGGTAATAAAAACCCATTCAACACTGATACAATTAATTACCATAATCAAGTTTCTTATACAGACTTAAAATTCCTTGTTAAAAATAATATTAAAACCACATTAAAATTGCATAAAAAATATATAAACATTGAATTCTATACAGTAACAAATTAATTCAGTTAGCCTAAAATGTGGTCCATTTTCAAAATACTGGATATACTTTGTTACTGTGTAGAATTCAATGTTTATATATTTTTATACAGTTTTAAGATAGTTTTAATGTTATTTTAACAAGGAATTTTAAATCCGTATAAGAAACTTGATAATGGTAATTAATTGTATCAGTGTTGAATGGGTTTTTATTATCAATGTGGGTTTTCTGATTTTAATTGATTCTCATTAAAGTTTGATTGATTAATTGGGAAGGGTATATAAAAAGCTGGGTGTTGTGTGCACATTGTTCTGATGAAGTCTCTTTAGTGGAGAGGAAAGCGCTCAACTCGAATAAATTGGTTGTCTCATTTGGATTTGTTTTTCTTCTTGCTGGCTTTTGGACTCCTTACCAGCTTAGACATCCATTTTAGCATATATGCCTATTATCTTAGCAGCAATAAAACCTTACAATATCTAGCTCCAATGCCAGGAAAAAAATCAGTTCCTCCCCTACCTAGAATATTGAGCAATCCCTCTAGATTTCACTATTCGCTTTAAAAGAATAGATGAAAACAATTCCCACTTCCCTCAAATTTTACCAGGGTTTTCATAAGACAATAATCCTTCCCTTGGGTAAACTTACTCAGCTAGCTATATTTAGTGGTACACTTTATTTGGCACCATCCTTATATAAAAAGCTTCCCCTTGTACCCCTTTGAGAATGTCATATGGATTCAGCTGATCCTACAATATGTCAAAGTGGAGCAATATCTGTGTAAAAAGTTTCCATATGACTAGTCTGCATAACATGACAAGCAATCAGAAATAGCCAGTTGAACGTGTGGCTAGAGTTCCTAGCCATTAGCATGTGCTGCCCCCAACAAACATTAGTCCAGCTTAAAAACACTAATTAGAGCTATAAAACAGTGAAAGTACTTACAAACTATAGATTAGTATGCTGCAAAGATTCCATATAATCAAAATAAAAACCACCAAGAAAATCCATAAATGTCTACTCAGTGTTCTTTAAGAATAAGAAGAATAAAAATGTCCTCCACCTTACAAGAACCATAAACTGAAAAAATATGCCTACTCAATTCTCATGGTAGCTTAAAGGTGACTGTTTAGCATGGGTGGCCAAGTTACTGTATGGAAGCGTGCAGTGTATTGCCACAGCTCTGTAAATATAAGATCCCCACATGGTGTCTTCACTAGAATGAAATGCAGAGCACAGTTTGACGCATTTTAAAATAAGGAGGAGGGGTTGATATTGTCATGAGTCAAGCACCCAGTCCTCTAGGCCCATCAGCTGATTCAACACTGTTTTTAATCTCCACTAACAAACCAGACATTTACTACCACAAAGTATCAAAAGAAAATGCATACAGATGACAAATCACACTCTAAGCCCCCCTGTTAGTACATATGAAGGCCAAAACAATCAACACATACCGTAATAAGGCAATAAACTACTGAGTGTACTTTGAAATTACCTTGAGGTATTTATTTCTCATTGCTGCCTTGTCTGCCTTTGAATCACCTTACAACTGCTTGTAGCTAGTTTTTAGACTTGTTTGCGGTACCTTTTCAGTTGTAGCCAACTAAAGTGTGTTTCTACATTAAGAAGGCTGGGACTGCAATTTTTGTGGGAGTAGAGAGGTAGTCTGCTGTGTCCAAGGCAAGAAACACACAAGAGAGCTTAATGTGACACTTACTTGTAGCTGCTTGGTACCTTTTCATGTTTAACTTAACAAAGTGTGTTTTTACATAATGAAGACTGAGAATGCTGTTCTACTGAGAGCAGTAAAGTAGTCTGGTCAGTCTGAATTGGGGAATACACTGTGAGGCTTAACGTGACATTGCTTCTTCAGCCTGAGGGCTTTTTAGGAACATGGTTGGGTGCTGCTCTGCACTTGAGAGCTGCTTTTACTGTGTTTTCACATTAAGAAGTTTCAGGAGCATCCATCTTGTGGCAGAAGGTGTTTACCTGGTCTCTCTGAGTTGGGAGGCACTCCAGGAAGTTTAAAGAAAAGTCATTTATTGACCAGTGGGGACAGCAATTAGTTTTCAGCTTTTTCCGTCTGCTATAAATTAGGTGCATTTTTGTGGAGCTGTTCACCATCCAGGGGCATTGAGCAGTACTCTGTATAGTAGCAAACCTGTAAAGCTAGTACTTAGGACTTTAGCCCATAACACAGAAAGGCTTTACATGGAGCTAAGCTTAAGGCAGCTAGTTCGGGCATCAAACAGCACTAAGATCATAGCACTATCTAACATCTAGCCTTCACGCTAGACACCACTCAGGTGAACCCTGTAAAACCAAGACCCTAAACTACTAATAGTTCAACCCTAATACAGGTCCTTGCAACATGGATTTGCAATTTCTTAATGTCTGTCTGGCCAGCTTGGTAGATATGGGCATTATGAGATAATGTAGCAGTTGACACATGCTCAGACAACCTTTTAATCCTTAAAGAAAGTAACACATTATGCAAAAGATGTAGATGCATAGCCTCTTTGGAGACAAAAATCTCTCTCACAAACAAGCCTGTCAGAAATGCACATAATACATCCTTCACACATGTAGCTCACTACACACATAGACCTTCTTAATTTAAAAAATAAACCTCTTCAAAACTTAAAGACCTCCTAAGCCATTAAACTGCAACATCTATCCTTGGCAATCACTAAAGCACACACCAAAAGCAACATCTAATGCTACACATAGGCATACACCCAGTGATCCCCCAAGAACACAGCCTGTAAGGCAAGCTAACACTTTACCTAACTCCTGTCATAGGGGATTCTTTTATACGACATGCAGATAGTCCTCTCACCAGGATGGACAAGAAGATAATGGTAAGGTGGCTATCTGGAGTTGGATCTGCGATATCACACACGCACTCAGGTCACCGCACCACAGATGCCAATATGATTCTGTCATAGTTTATGTGGGTGTAAGTGACCTGAGGCACACCTCACTGACCTATATGAAAAGAGACATTGTGGATCTTGCTGAATATGTGCCACAGACAGATATGTGCCTTACATTGAGCAGCATGCTGCCTTCACAACGAATGATGTTGCAGTATGAACAGAAAATTATTGATTTTAATAATTGGCCTAGTTTCTGGTGTCATTCCTAGAGAATCCAATATCTTTCAGCATGGGAGGATACAGTTAATAGATCACCTTGCTTTGCCAAGGATGGTCTGCCCCTGTCCACCCTGGGATTTTGGATATTGGCTAAAACTCTCTCCGTCCCCATACAGCCTCTTTTAGTCAATGTGAAAATGACAAAACTACCAACATAGCAAAAATCCTCAAAGCAACTTTAAGGTGTTACTGCTCAATGCTAGGAGCTCTCTTCAGTCTGGAGAATGTAGACATGTGTGCTGTTACAGAGGCTTGGTTTAAAGCCACAGAAAGTACTCTGGCTGTGGAAGGCTACAGTGACTTCCAAACATTTAGACCAATAGCAGCACAGGCAGAGGCTAAAGCTGGAGATGTCTCAACCTATGTTAGCAGCAAATACAACTCTAGACTGGTGAAACAGGATGATGCCCTGGAGTTCATCTTCATCCATATATCCATAGACAAGGTTTGCTACCATGTACTGGCCAGCAACAGGTCACCCTCTTTGACCCACAAAGCTCACAACTCTTACCTTGACCTACTAGGGGCATTCACCAACCAAATACCCTATTCATGGGAGACTTTACCTACCACATTATAGACTGGGAAATGTACACTGCCTCTAACTCACAGGCATAGCGTTTACTGGTCTTCATCAGCACAAATTCCCCAGACCATATACTGCACTCTCCAACAAGAGGATAAAACATACTGGACCTAGTACTCCTTAGCATGGGAGAGTGTTACATAAAGTTCAAACCAGAAAAAAAAAATTAAACCCGTAATAGTTAGGAACTACACTAAAGACAACTAGATCCTATTAAGTGATGGTTTGTCAAAATTCATTGCTCCCCCAAACTCCAAGAAGACAGTTACCTAGGCAGAATTATTTACAGAGACCATGTACAAACATGTAAATAGCTGTATTGAGGCTGCCATACCTACTAGAAGTAAGCCCAGATCTAGCACCAAAAACAAACCACACAGGCTAAATAACAAAAGAAAAAAAGTCATAGCCAAAATTAGAAGGAGCAACTCTCAAAGAAACAAGAGTTCTTTGATTCAACTAAACAAGAAGGTAAGTCATCTAATAAAATCCAGCAAGGCTAATTATGTAGTCAAGGATAGCCTCCTAGGGTAAGGACAATTACAAGGACTTCTTTAGCTATGTCAGGAATCTTTAAGGTGATATTCAACAAATTGCAGAACTGGTGGTAAAAGGCACAACCTTCACTGACGAGGGTAACATAGCAAATCTATCGGCTAAAAAATTTAGTTCTAACTCCCCCCACTCCTCCCCACTACCCCCTGTGAAATCATTTCTAGCATATCCCCCCAGCTATCAACAGGAAGCAAGTCCTGTGGTGCTTGCTAAGGCAAAAAAAAAAACCCTGTTTCCATGGGCACTGACAATATCCTCGGTTGCCTCCAAAATAGCCTAAAACATGACCTAGCAGAACCACTTGAAGCACTCTTCAACTAGAACCTTAAAATAGGTGACGTGCTGGGTGAATTAAGGGCTGCAGCTGTCTTCCCTCTTCATAAGAGTGGACCATCAATTTACCCTGGGAACCACAGACACATCAGCATCATCCTCTTGACTTGCTGCACACCCCACGCTACCCCCTATTCCCACACCCCCAGTAACTTTGCATTTAAACATCCCAAGCTCCACCCCCATTTTCACTAACCTATCCAGAATATAGATAGATTATTAATTCAACCCTGCTCCAAGTACTAAGACACCTCCTACAAAACTGCTCACTCTACAATTATTCACACATTCTGGCATGACTCACTCCACTCACTCTAATACTCCTCCCACTCATCTTCTCCCTTTGCTCCTTATCCCCTTGCTGGTAGAACTATATCACCTAATCTCTTATGAAACTAAATTTCTCTCAGATGGCCAAAGTCCTAATAGTCAAACTGCAATCCCTCTTCCAAGTAGTCCAAACTATAACTTTCTTATCCCACCTTGGACTACCTAATCCACTACTACGTCCACTACCTAATATGTAGTCCCTGCTCTATAACTAAAACTAATGAATCATCATCCAAATCCAAATACTATCAACAACTATCCATTAAACTATCTAAACTCATTGCTAACCTCAAAAATAATCTCCTGCTGGGTGGTGATATTCACCCTAACCTTGGCGCTTCTTTACTTCACAACTCTAATAACATTTCCAACAGTCCTACTAACAGTCAGATTATTTCATGACCCACTGGTTCATTACAAGCAATGCACATAAACACTAGAAGCATAAAAAACAAACTCCACAGTGTTCATGTCCTTATGGCAAAATATTCCACAGTTATACTTGGTATCACTGAAACTTGGCTAAACCCCAATACATCAGACAGTGAAATACTGCACCCAGGTTATAATATACTTAGGCTAGAAAGACCTACCAAAAAAGGAGGTGGGATAGCCATTATCTATAAAAACTTCATAGACATTACCTTAGCAAATCTACAACCTCCTTCATTCAACAATGTGGAAGTCCTAGTAGTTAAGCTAAGAATTAATAACAATAAATCCATAAACATCATCTGTTCTTACATTCTCCAGGGGACAATTTAGAAACTCTAGAGAGTCTACTACAATGGCTCTCTAACAACTACCCTCAGAAATATATTATTCTTGGGGATTTTAATATAGATTGGTCTACCTACTCCTCTCACAACCCTTCCACTCTCATCAACCTGTACGGATTCACTCAACTGATTACATCTCCCACCAGAATAGACAAATCCTCAAAAAGGGAAAGTATTCTTGACTTGATACTCATCAATAATCACAGCTCTACATACTCATCTGGAGTACTACCTTATCAATTAAGTGATCATCTGCCCACCTTTATTATAAAAGCCAAATCTGAATATGCCCATCGCCCCATCTATAAAACGATTAGACCTACCAAATACTTCAAACCTAAGCTATTTCAGGATGAACTAAAGCTGTGCAATTGATCCATACTACATCACCTTCCCCTTGAAAATGCTGTCTCTCAATTTTATACCACATTTCTTACAATCCTAGACTCTCACACACCATCTAGGACCACTATAGTTAAATAGAATCCAGCCCCATGCTTGAGTAAAAATACTATAACTAAAATTAAAACAATAAATAAAGCCTGGTCACAATGGAGAACCACCAAATCACCTAATGATCACCTACTGTATCGCCCACTCAGAAACAACACAAAAGAGTCCATCTTGAATGATAAAAAGGAGTATTTCTATCACCTTCAGCAAAATAATCAAAATAACCCACAAAAATTTTGGTCAGGTATTAAAAAACGACACTACTCAGGTAGACCCAACACCCCTACCCCAGCAACACGCCAAGGCTCAGAACCAAAATGTATAGCCAATAGCTTTAACACCTTCTTTACAGAAACAGTCCAGGACCTAGCCAACCAGCATAACTCCACTTTAACAAATAACCACCCTCTAGCACCCAATAGTAAACTATCCTTTAGTTCCAATCCTATCTCAACCAACTACATCAGGAAACTTCTTACCAAACTAAAACCCACCACACTAGCTGCAGATCTCCTCCCTACCAAATGTCTGCAAATAGCTTCAGATGCCATAGCCCTACCCATATCCATCTAAATCAATAGATCCATCAAAGAATGTACCATACCCTCCATTTGGAAGGTATCACATGGGATACCATTACATAAAGGGGGGAAGTTCTACCTAAGTGTCCAACTACATGCCAGTCACTATACCGTCCCTACTAGCCAAAATCTTAAAAAAGTGCATTCACAGTCAGCTAATGCACTTTCTTACCCATAACAAACTACTAGCCAACTCACAGCATGGATTTAGGCCCCATCATAGCACAACAACTGCACTTCTCTGATTCACCAATACCATTAACAATAACAGGAATAATGGTTAGTTGTCATCAGCCCTCTTTCTTGACCTCTCAAAGGCTTTTGACATGGTTAACCATCGCCAACTTATCCGCACACTGGAAAATCTGTCCATTAATCAGCTGGTCATTCAGTGGTTCCAAAACTACTTACTGGGTAGAAGTCAGGCTGCACTTTGGCAAAATAACCTATCCTCCCAACAATGAGTCACCCTTGGGGTTCCACAAGGCTCTATTCTGGGACCACTGCTTTTTTTATGTCTTTATAAATGACCTCCCCACAGCAATCCTCACTACCACTTGCATTCAGGATGCCGATTTGTACAGCCTACAACCCACTCATACTCCAATCTATAACCCAAACAACATTTAATACCATTGAAAACTGACTTTTCAACCACCAACTGATCTTGAATCCCCCCAAAAATCAAATTATTACTATTCACCCCAACCCAGTGGTTCCCCTCCCACAACCTTTACCGTGATTTCTAACAATGGAACTGTTATCACTACAGATACCCACACAAAACTGCTAGGGGTGCACATAGATAACCATCTAAAATTCGACCTTCGTGTAAGGTAAACCATAAAAAATACAAACAAAATAATTGGTTCTCTGTATAGGAACAGGGCATTCTTAACCCAAGAAACTAGATCCCCTATTGCAAACTCCCACGTCCTATCAGCATTTATGTATGCATCCCCTATACTTACTAACTTGGCTAAGGCTGAACAAAACAAACTATCACTCTGTTACAATCACATAGCCCATTTCACCAGCAACTCTAAATTTCATACACATCACTGTCAAAACCTCAAACTACTCAACTGGCTTGAATTCCCTAATCTCCTTCTATACAACCAACTTAATACAGCTCATAAAGTGCTTCACCACCCTGATAAGGTTCCTGCTCTCATATCTTTAATAACTCCACACACTAGTGCACGGCCACTCAGATCCACTGAAAAACTACTACTCAAGACTAAAAAATCCCGCAACTCAGCAGGCGATTCCTTCTTCCCCAACTATATTACCAAAACCTGGAACCATGTGCCACCAGTTCTAACTCAGGAATCCTCCTTGGTTAAATTCACAAAAAAACTCAAACTTTATTTCCCATCCCACTGGATATGTGCCTGTGCTAACCCTGGGTGATCTTGGACTCCCTCTTTCCCATACCCCTCTCTAGCTCCTGACTTTGAAAAGCAACACCTTAAGGCATGTCCTTTTAGCACAATAGAATATTCTCCTCCCCAGGAATCTTTGTCCACTTCCTCCAGTCTTGTTATAAATAAACAGTGTCACTTGGAAAACATGTTCTCTACTAATTCAGTTATGACGAAAGCTATGAACTAACATACTTGTATATTCTGTTGTATATGACAAGTAATATGTCTTATAAGTAGTGTATCTTTGTTTGACTAACTGTATCTTTTGTTTGTATGACTAATTGTATGCTGGAGCTTTTCTCCCCAGGCCTCCACTGAAAATGGACATTAATCCAGTCAGATTCTCTTGGTCAACAAAGGTAAATAAATAAATCAATAAATCAATCAGTCTGACAAGTCTAGTATGCAAAGCCATGGAACAAGTTATCATGAAAAAGATCAATAAGGACATTGGCAACATACAAACACTGGACCCATCCTAGGACCAATATGTGTCTCAAAGGATTCCCTCACTATAGAATAAGCTCCTCATCTATGTGAAGCAGAGTTCCTGTTCAAAAGTAACATTGATCATTGGATGGTGAATCACAAATTCACCCCTGACCTTTTCCCCTCATCTCTGATGGACAGAGGCCGACATGAGGTAAATTAATCCTCAATAAACACCCCCACACCCCCCACACACACACACACACACACACACACACACACACACACACACACACACACACACACACACACACACACACACACACACACACACACACACACACACACACACACATAACCCTTAGCTACCTCCTTACTGACATATCCTACCATATAGGCATCCAAGGAAATCTGGGACAAAATTGGGTCGGGCTGCATGGCTAGGCTTGTAAAGTTCCTGGTAATCACTAGCCTACTATGAACCTATGAACTTATGAACCATTAAAAAAAACGTATGAGCAGAAGAACAGGTATACTGTAAAAACATACCCAGCAAATAAATAAATTATTAAATATTAAATAAAATATTGTGCCACTCCAAGTGTATAAGCCAGACATCTCTACAAAGAATATGCAGGAGATACTAGTATGACAATGAAAATTATGAAAGTTCAAAATTGGCTCTGTACTGTAATTCTGAGACTCAAAGAGCAGGCCTCTATGATAAAAAAAAAAAACTTGGGCTTGGCATATGCAAGCCCGCATTTTTGCTCTTTGAGTCACAATATTCTGGACTTGCAGTAATGAGTCTCAGAAGATTAAACAGTTGCCTTCAAAACTACATAAGGGTCATAACACAGAACTGCTCAAGTTAATCAAAGCTACGCTTGCATAATACAGTTCTGCAGAAAAATATATCTTCCCGTCTTTGAATAAATCATAGCAATGACCTTACTGAATGCATTTGAAAGACTATCATAAGCCCTCATAAAACTGCAAAACAGGTGGACACTAGAAAAAGTGGCAGAACTGGCACACTAAAAAGTTTAGAAAGACTCTAATTAGTCTGTGAACCACTATCAAGGCATTTATTCTCAGCTCTCTAAACAGCTTTTACCTTTAATGCAGAATGCAAACAATTATTCTTTTAAGCATTTCTTCTGCATCTGACTTCCTTTCAGATCAATCCTTATAAATTTGCTCCTGCCCTCTGCTGTTTCAGCTCCTTTAAGGTCTTCTGGATCTTAAACGGATTTGTCCAGTTATTGTCCAGTGCTATCTGACCATCCTCTCCTTTTGGTCCAGACAAACCTGCACATCTATGCCCATGTATGGTTGCCAAACTTTAGAACACTGTAGCTTGCCAACCAAGGAACCCATAACCTTCCTTTTTCCATAAACCCCTAGATCGTCATCTTCAGGCAGCACACAGCATGTTTGTTTGAAAGCTGTGCTATCAGTATGAGAATACAAAGTGCCCGTGCCCGTGCCCTGCGAAACTATACTGGAATCTGCTATGAAAGTCATCATGTTCCCCTTCTCCCCATGCTGGCTGGAGGTCATATCAGGACCAATATTTTCAATGCACTATGCAGAGCACTTGCATGCTGCCGTCTCAAGCCACAGCCTCTTGTCAATCTATCTACATAATTTTGATGGTTTATTATGGGACTGGACTCTGTTCTCTGCTTATAAACTTCTGGGGAAAAAATTTCTTAAGCACATATATTGTTGCCAGCAAGAAGTGGCCCCTTCAGGTTTATTGCCTTTCACAGATGATATTGCATAAGACTATCATAAGGTCTTAAATGGTTTCTAATGGCTTCTACAAGCTCCAGAATTGTACTTCTGATCTCCCTGCATGTAAAGGTCTAGAGGCCTATGTAGAATTAGCAGAACCTGGTGTTCCACAACATGCAGCATGTCATGCTCACCGTACCCTCTGACACTCCTATAATGTGCACATTCTCTCTGTCTTAGAATGGTTCAGCACCTACCTGCTATTCTTTCACTTTTTGCCATTCCTGACAAAGTTTACTTACTGAAAATGCTGGATATCTCAGCTAGATGTGCTACTCTTGTTGCTGTGAATCCAGAACTTTCTGGCAAGCCTAAACATCACACGCCATTTATACAGACTACTCATTTTGCCACTGAAGTGGAATATCTCCATCACCAAATGCAGGGTAGGCCTTAACAACTGAGGGGCCCAATAGGGACCATCTTGGTGGGGCCCCTCGACTGATGCACTTCATCTACCACCCTGACCATCTTTCCCTCCTGCCTTCCTAGGCTTAAGACAGTATCATATCACTTGCCAGGAATATATGTTATTACTGCGTATTAAGAATACAGCAATTTATTACCTTATATTTTATCATGACATGTTAAAACAGATGCAATTTACTCAATACCAGGATTACCCCAGATCTAACATTTATTTTCCTCTCTCTCTCTCTGGATCTGCCTAACTCACTCAGACACACTATGGGGAGTCTGTTAGGTTACTGAGGCCTTGTATCTATCTATACATGGTACTTCCTCAGGTAGATATACCCTGTCTTACCAGTAAACATACTCCTAAACATATTTATAGGTTCATACGTGTTTACTAAGCTAATAACCACAAGGTCCTTTTTAAGCCAAGACATGCATACCAAATCTCTGACAAGTTCTGGTACCCTTGATAAGAGTAAGCAGGGGCTTAGAAGGTGAAACATTTACAAGCATGAGTCTGGAAGATGAACCATTTACAGGCTACCGCTGACCAAAAGACACAGAAGTGCCAAAGCAGGAATGAATTTCCTGTTCCTCATCCAATTGTCCAAGTTATATGTGACTTGGGTAGGGAGGAACTCTGCTTCACATAGATGGGGAAGCCTGTTCCAGAGAAGGGGTATTTTCTGGGATACATACCTCTTTATCCAGTAGGTCCTATTTATATCACAGGCAAAGTTTAAGGCTTTATAACAAGTAACACTGGTGCTGCTTGTTTTGCGGATATACAGGTGGTCCATCAGAGTGGTGTCTGACAATGCCTTGTATGTCAGGCATAGATCTCCCCTCAGTAGCCTCTAGTAGACAGACTACAGGGATAGGGCCTTGATGTGGTCTGCATAGGGCATGCTACTTATGCCCTATATTCTTTTAGTGAGGAACCTCTTTGGGCATTTCAGTTGTTGGATATGCCTAGTTAGTTACACTCCAAAAGGGGGATTGTAGCCAGTGAGAGGTCTGATAAATGCCAAATGCAGTGGAACAATGACTTCTTGGGCCTGGATGCCATAACTTTGATATATAAGTTGCACAGCAGAGAATAATTTCCTCACTACTGTAGTTACATGATAGTCAAAAGCTATATTACTGTCTATGTGTGCCCCGAAGTCCCTGATTGTTGTGTCAACTCTTAGGGTTGTGTTGTCAATATGATAGTTACCAGAGGTGGATGACTTCCTGAAGGATGCTATTATTCATTTCTTGGCATTTAGTTTAGGTCCATGGCTCTGACACCAGTTGTTTGTCTGTGCCAGCCCTTCCTGGAGAACATTTGTGTCACTGGGCAATTCAGTAACAGCTCTCTAATTTGCAATCATCTGCAAATTTAGTCAGCCAGAGGCCATTGACATTGACCTTGACATTGACTTTGGAGAAGTAAATGCCAACAAGTAGCAGCCCTAGGACTGATCACTGAATGACACTGTTTATGACAGGCTTCTTTGTAGAGGTGGACTCCCCACTTCTAACTTCCTGGGTCCTGTATGTGAGCCAGCTGGCTATTCACTGGGTGACATCTGGGTTTGTAACCTCCTGAGTTTGTCAACAATGCCCAAGTGCAGTATTGTGTCAAATGCCTTGACCAGGTCAATGTAGGCAGTGTGAACCATTATGTCCTCATCCATTGCTTTGATGTCTACTCAAAGAAGTCCACCAGGTTGAAAAGGTGTGACCTACCCTTTATAAAACTAAATTGAGTTTGTTTCAGTGTCTGGAGGTTTCCTATGTCATTACTGTTCATTTGCATGATAATTATTTCCAGGGCTTTGCATATTAGACTAATAAGACTTATGGGTCTGTAGTATTCAGGGTTTTTAGATGGCCCACATTGGTGGAGAGGGATGACTGTGGCTGTTCTCCATTCATGAGACATGAAGCCTGTTTGGAGGCTGCAGTTAAATAGCAATTCCAGAGAGCCTGATTGCTCATGATTCATGCTATTTAGAAGGCATCCTGGGATATTGCCTGGGCCCACTGATGCACTGTTTTTGGCTTTGGAGACAGTATTATGGACCTCTCGCTAGTGATAGCAGGGGGAGTTATATTTGATGGTATTTCTTGAGGCAAATTTCTTTAGTACTGCCTATACTGCTTGATCCTGACTAGAGGATAGCAGCACACTCCTCCCAACCCTGCATATCATTTCTTTTTTTAGTCTTTCTCTCTTTTCTGTCTCTCTCTCTCTCTTTTCCCTTCTTCCCCTTATTTGATTTGATCCTGTCTACTCTTTGCATCCCATGCCTAACAATAACACGTACTATAAATACTCTGCTCTTTGTGTTTCATTTTCTCCATAGTAGCATTATACGTTTTGATGTTATGACAGTATACCAGTGCTCTTCTTACTGATTTTTCTGACTGAAACCTTGAATCATATCTTCCTGTTATTGTGTTCATTCATGCTACGTATTATCCTGACTTACACCTATCTGTATGCTAGCTTTTACATTATCACTGTTGCACTGATATTGATTAAAGTGTATTGTTTCTTTGGTTGTACTTCAGCTGTGCTGAGCCTGAAAATGATCTAGGTGTAGTAGTGCTGTACTTTGGCTAACAAACTTCATATAAATAAAAAAAATAAAAAATTGTCTTTGTAAAGTAAGCACTCTATATACTCCATCATCTTTGGAAGAGGTTGTGGACAACACTGAACAAACCATGCTACTAAAATGTAGGCCCATTTTGAAACATCAAACCTGGTAAAATCTTGTGACTTATCACAGTCTTCAGGTCTTGCATACCATGCCAAGTGTCCACAGATGCTAAGAAGTTCTGGACAGATGAGTTAGTGAGTGTGAACGTAATGGTTGTGGGAAGAATGGAGGTCCAAAATGAGCAGCAAATATTTCCAACCACCATAATACATTCTCATCTCTTTTTATCCCTTTCTTTCTTCATGAACTTCTGTCATCTACTGTATAAGCTCTGAATGATTGGATTTCCTTCTCAGTTTTTCTTCATGCCTTTGTACAGTCATTTTATTTCCATAAAACCACATAAAGCAGCTCTACCTTCTCAGAATGCTCAGTATCACCAATAGTAATAATCTCAGGTATCTCCTGAGAAATGCCATTGTTCACACACCACACCACTTATAACTGTTTCTGAAAGTTTTTTTTTTAATTATTTAAACACTTGTTAAACTGCGTAGGTGAAGTAATGCATGAAGGTCTTTTCCAGCCATATCACAAGTCATAAAGGCAACAGGAAGGATTATATGCAAGGGTGATTTTAAGTAGTCACTAAGCATCATATTTTGGCAGGTTGGAGGAAATCAGAATGCCTTAAGGAAATCTGTACAGATATAGGGAGAATATACACAACCCACACAGTTTCTTCAGCTTTTTATAATATGCTTCCATCTAAACTGCTCTCTAGTCCAGTACAACTGCTTTCTAACTTTAAGTTTCTACACGACTTTTGGATTTTGTATGTGACTCTGAAACTCCAATACTCCTGCACTACATTTATGATTCAAACTGTTCTTCTCACTTTCAAGCAAGTGAATCATTTTTATTTTCTATTGACTTCTTCTGTAACTCGGTACACACACCTCATATTTTTCTTCTCAGGAATTATTTTGGTACAATCCATAACTTTACCAAGCATTTCTTTGCCATATTGTTGAATTCGTAACATTTCTGCCATAAATCTTATTTATCAGAAGTTACCTCACATCACAGTATTTTTTAATGCTTATTATTCCACAGTTATATCCTGTGGTTGTATTCACTAGCAATCAATTATAAACCAAATGTCAGCAAGAGAAGCAAAAGAAAACGCAGAACTTCTCTATTAGTCTTCATATTAAACTTGGTCTTACTATCTTCTGAGACAGTAGCTGGAGCAGTATACAAAACCAGATGGTTGGGCACTGAGCAACAATAGCTGACCAATATGGAAATATGAGCAGTTAACACTGTAAGCCATACAAGAAGCATTAAGCAGCAGTTATTAATAATAATACTGCACTAATCACTGCTGCAGTGCATGATGGAAAATGCAGTCTGCTCCACTAAAAAGACTCATAACCACTATGGGCGAAGGACTACAAGAGTAGTAAAATGCCTTACAGTTTGCTGTAATGCCTTTCAGGCAAATCCATGGACCACATAAGACATAATGACTTTGTCATAGCCTACTGAGAGGCCCAGCAAAACAAACAAAAAAAAAAACAGACGTGTGCACCGAAACCCACTAGTAACCAAATTCAAAACACAAACAACACAGAGTTAGCTAAGTTTGAATAAATTACCTCTTATACTTCATGGACTGTGATTTCATTTAGCTGACGTGGCTCTATACTCACTCTCTGCTTCTTGAGCCTTGGGATTTTGGTTACTAGTCTTAGGTCCCCAGAGGGACCTTATTGGACCAAATAGGCCCAAATAGCCCAAGACAGGTCCTGACCAAATGATCTATCTTGGTCGTTATTTAGTCAGTATTTCCTCTCCAAGAACATCCTGCAGATTGAACCTCTCTGCTCAGGACTATACTTTCCATCTCATTCATCCTTACTTAATATAAAAATTAACTCTAAGAAGCTGTCAAAGAGAAAGATGGAAGCTAAACTGGACAATAGAACCCCCGCCCCAAACAACAGGCTCCTTTGTGCTTACAATTGATTTTTAAATCACAAGGCTTACCTTTTTATAATCCTGTCTATTTTTAATTTACTTCTTAATTTTAAGACAGTTTAACATATTTAGCTAAATATTTTACTAGGTCAAGGTTATCCCGTATCCTGCGTCCAGCAAGTTCATAGTAATTTTTTAGCACTATCATTCCATTTCCATTAAACTTAATTAAAAACATCAGGCACTGCAGCCACAAATTGTCATAAAACTAACACCAGCCATTAAAAATTATTATTATTATTATTATTATTATTATTATTATTATTATTATTATTATTATTATCATTATTATTATTATCATTATCAGTTTCAAAAATTCTTAACCTTCAGGATACTCTGTTCGTAACAAGACTGCTCAAAATACAAACAGTTCTATTGCAGGGATTTACATTTATGCAACTCAAATTGGAAATTCCCTTACCAATCAGACTAAGTAGAATTCCCAAAATCTCAGTTAGCACTGTTAATTACCAGCAGGGTTACTGTCTCTGTTTCTATTTACAACATTATTAGTTGTTTCAGTGTTAAAATTTTGTCTGATTCTTAATGCTGCATTAAAAACAAAGGTATCTTTAAAATGGGCTTAACATGTGAATTATGGCAAATAAAGTCACTTGTTAGAAAAACAGTTTCACAGCTGATTTTATAATCCCTGATTTTACACTGAACTTCATTAGAATGATTATGACATTGTTTCTTCTCTAAAGTTTTAATCTTTGGCTCAAGAAAAAGGGCTAAGGAATTCCTGTAAAATGAATCCTGTTAAATATAGATCAAATAAAATCATGTTATGTAAGAAAAAAGACATGAATTTGTAATGATCACCTCTTAAAACAATCCTTTGAAATCATTTTCTGCTTAAAAAGGTTGAACCCTTACTAATGATTTGTACCAAGTGATTTTATTTGGAATACAAGTGTGATGAAGTCTATTTTTACTGGGATCATACTTCCCAACTGTGCAGATTTTCACAGAATGTCAGATATTGGCTTATAGTTTTGGTCTTTTCTTCATATAATGTGTGGTTTTCAGGCAAAGAACTTAGGATTGAAGTCAACAAATAATAACAGTAGTTTCAGTTTCAGACTTCATATCCTTCGGAGAATGCATGATAACACATATCCTTTTATTCTAACACCTTTCGTGGTTTGTAAGAGCAATGTTTAAAATGCATCCTTTTTTGGCCCTTTGTCCCTCCATTATTTTTGGGTTTGTCCAGATTTCTTGGGCTAAGAGTTGAAGCTGTGACTGGGATGAAAGTACTATCTAGAAAGCCTAGCTATGGGTTTATTCTGTGGATTTTTTATTTATTTGTTTTTGTGAATGTTTGTGTGTGTGTGTGTGTGTGTGTGTGTGTGTGTGTGTGTGTGTGTGTGTGTGTGTGTGTGTGTGTGAGACTTGGGATGATTACGCACTGTAGAGCAGTTCATTCACACGGGCTGCAATGTCAAGCCTGCATATCTGCAAATCGTGACTGACTGACCTGCAGGTACTGTTAGAAGCTCCTAAATGTGCAGTCTCCATCAAAGGATATTTATATTAGATTCCAGAATGGTCCAATGACTGATGAAGAACAACTGAAGACTGATGGGTGGGAACAACTGAAGACTGATGGGTGGGAGGTTGGCGTAATGTTTAAGGTGTTTACCTTAGAAACATAAGGTGCATGGTTTGATTCTGACATGGGGTAATTGGCTAGGCTTAAAATGGCCCATAAGGGCAGTTAACCTAGTACTAACCTATGAAAAGAAACCTGCAGAGGTTTGGAGCACTGGCTGTGATTCACAAGATCTGTGACTTAGTATTTTCTGGGCAGTGTAAAAGTCATCTGGGGAATGGAGGATGAATCAATTGTCTGATATCAGATCCCATTTTCTAGGATGCTGGAGCATTTTCTAGTAGAAACTGGAGGGTGATGTTTCTATAACTGCAAGCATTTATCAGCATAACAAGGATGAAACTGTTGAAGTAGTCACACATACTGGACTGTGGTGTGATGCAAATAATATTACTGCACTCCTGCTCTATGGGCATAGGGTTGATCTTCTCCATCCAATATGTGGCTTTAAGTTAAATAAATATTTTCTGGCTAAAGTATGTTATTCTCATACAACATTTTAAACATTTATTACTTAGGAGATAACACAATATTGAAACACTGGGGAAATCAAAGAAATTCTCATGACAATGATGAAAAAAATTGAAACACAAAGTCATTGGTACAGGAAAATAAAAAAAGACAAAAGTAAGGAAAAGATATTAACAAAAAATGTTTATCATGTCATTATTTGCTGACACAGCTTTCATGTATATTTACCTGTACCTTTAGAGATTGCATACATAACACTGGTTGCATACATTATGCCTTCAAGTATCCTTTTTGTTATTGTAGATTAATTTGCTTAACATGACATTTTGCATATAGTGCTAAATCTAATAAGATTTATTGCTTCTAACACACAATGCACAAACATAAATTTCAAAAATATGTTATTTATCTGATGGTGCATTCCATTCTGAATTTTTCCTGCATCCCTTATGTTATTACAGAAATAGCTCTCAGAGGTATTCATTTCTTAAACTGATAGCAAAATGCTCTTAATAAGTACATAAGGATGAAGTGTAGTATTGAAATACATTGCTGAATGATGGGTGGTAGGGTTTCATAATGGGGTTAAAATTAAATCGTATAAACTTAAATTTGCTTAATATTGATACTTGCTGTAATGTTTTAAATGTTGATATGAATTAGTACTGTTGCTGTTTTTCTATGTATAATTAATTGCCCGTGGGCTTTCATTGCAGTTTTATTAATTAATTATTTATGCTATATATACAGATTGATGTCTGCTTGATTTATCCTCTTGGTGGATGAAGCACACAGCTGCAAATCTTTTTACGCTGTAATAAACATTACATTTTAATTACCAAGGTGCATTTGAAATATAATTGAGTGCCTTGTTGTTTAATTCATCTAAATTTCCACAGCACTACAGATGAACATAGAAAGCTTAGCCCTGTATTCAGCCTCCTCAGTATGGAATTCATGCATTTACTCCTCAATTCAGCTCATTTCTGCAGATAATGCTCACTCTCTGCATACAGAGAAATGGCTTTTTTCATTTATATATATGAACGACACCTCTTCATTTCAAAAAATGCAGATGCATGGGCCAAGAAAGGTAACCTTCTAGATCCTGTCACAAGATGGGCAAACATTGCTGACATCTGTCCATCTTTCATGCTGCTGTAAGCCTAGCATACACATAGCCATTTCTCTAATACAAAGTTAGTGCCGTTATTCAGTAAATACTGCCTTCTGTACAAGGAGCTGTCCAACCTTAAGCACTTGATTTGTCTTAAAAGAAACACCATGGATATTTGATCCCACAAGCATTCATAATGACTTAGAAATAATATCATTTTATGGTCGGTTACGTTGTAGTATAAACAAGTAATAACATACACAAAGGGAGAGTGTCTATGGAGAAATGAACATGTTACTCAGATAAGTCAGTGAAATCAAGGTTTCCCTTGCTTTGCCAGTGCTTGAATGAGGCAATTGTTTTTTTTTTTTTACATGCAGTATAGCTGAGCAGGAGAGAATGAAGCTATGGCTGATATTTGCTACTGATAAAAATCGAATGCACCATTTAAAGTTAATTACGGTTAATTAAGAGAAATAGTGGTGTCACCATTTTATCTCAAACGTCGCAGTCTCGTAAAATTATGCAGCAGAGTTTGAGTTAAAACACATAGATGAACCTGCCACACCAACAAACAAACCATTTGATAAATGCTATCTGATATTTGTTATCTCTAAAATTAAAATATTTTATTTATTTGATGTTTCTTAACTGGGTATGAGAACTGGTGCTATGACCTTTTTCAGCCATGACCCAGGGCCAAATGGCAATTCAAATAAACTATGTTACAATAAGATGCAAACAGATTAAAATATATGTGACATAAAGCTTAATGAGCTAGAAGAGAAAATATTGTATAGAAGTTTTGTCTAAAGAACATAATAGACATATACAGCAAAAGCAAAGAGTTAATGCTAATATATATGTACAAAAAAACTCAAGTAGGCCTCAGTTATGTTTGAGAATTGAAAACCATTTGTCTGCAACTTGTTATTTATGGGCTATTAGAAAGAACACAGAAAAGCATGATGTTGTGGTGTACAGGATGTAATGTAATAAACAGGGAGAACTAGATGAAATGGCAACTTAATGCAAAGAATAACTAAAATAGGTCAGACGATAGTACAAAGGACAAGTTTAGTTACATTAAGAACTAAACCAGTGATCTCCCTCCACTTAACATGTTAAGTCCCCATTACAGAGATAAGAGAGGGAAAGATTTGAGTTCTGAGAGAGAAAAGTAGGACGATATAGAAGAAAGGATATATATTACATGTATAATAGCAATAATAATAATACTAAGAGCTTGGAAGAGGCAGGGCGTAGGGTAAGTGGGTGACACAAAGAAGTGCATTAGCAAGACTCTTAAGAACTAAATCTAAATAAATTGTCATCTTGCTTGATAGGTTTAGAAAGAGGGTTTCAGCAAGATGGAACGAGTTTAGAGAATGACCTTTCACAGGTAGTAAGGGTAAAGGAAATCCTGAAAAGAAGGAGTGAGTTAGAATTCTTGAGGAAGCAGCTACATAATCTGATGAGCTGGTAAGGACAGTAACTTTGTTTAATAAGTTTATAAGTGAGAGTATTAACAAGTGAGGCCTTGTCATTTATTGATAGCCATTTTCCTTTATTAAATGTAAACTAATTGTGTTAAAATATGGTGAAGAGGTGAAAGAACTGGTGAATTTGATTTTCAGCTTTTTGAAACGGAGTGTTATTTTGAGATGAACCCAGAACAATGATAGTTAGTCCATATTCAGGCTTAGTTAGAAGAACATTAATGACTATGTTTCATTGAGGAACAAAAGTAAGAAGATAGGAGATCCTGTAGGAAAGTCCTAGTTGAGCTAAGACTTTGTAAATATGGGTTTCAACATGTTTGTGAGAGGAGAGATGCTGGTCAAATAGGAGGCCTAAATATCTTTGTTCAGGGACATAGGGTAATGGGGAACCCAGTCACTTTGTAAAAATGGGTTTAATTTTTCGTGTGTACCAAAAATCATTAAGAAGCCTTTTCTCTGGTATTTACTATGAGGCTTATTGTGAAGCCACTTCCTTATTGTAAAAAAGTCAAGGTCATTCTCAAGGCCATGCTCAATGCAGAAAGAAGTCTTATTGTCTTTAACAAAAACCATCCAGGAAAAGGAAGTACGGCTTGGGTAATTACCAAAAATCAAATGCCGTTTCTGATGCGCGAATATAGGAAGAAACCTCCTCCTGGGACATTGGTCTGCAAAATCGGTCCCCCTACGATTTTGAGGGCTTCATTAAGAAGAACAGTCAGACAAAATGGATCTCAGCAAGCTACAGAAGATTTTAGTGCCTGAAAAATGAAAATTGATCTGCACCAGCTAAAAGAAGAAAAGCTGCACCATATATGTCAACCAACCTGCAAGCAAAACCTTGAAGAAATGAGGTACTCTTGAACTGAACCATTCGTTATCTAATATTTTAATTATATAAAATGACTGAAACTAGATTCTGAGATGAGTATCTCTTAACTTTATCTGCATGCAAAAATGGTTTGCTTACAGATCTAATCTATGTTCCATCTCTTGAACTCAACGTATGCTTGTGATGTTTTGAGATATTTACAGGAGTAGCACCTCTGGTATACAGCATTGTTACTTTCTGTACAACTCCATTTCCTTCCCTGGATAATCTTTCATTGTTCCCGCCCTTGTTTTTAATCCCCTACACTGCCTTTAGGCCTCCTCAGCCAACTCCTACTGACCCATTCTTTGCCACTGAAGGACAACAGCTAGTTCAGCTGGAGCTGGGAAGCTCACTTCTCCCATAAGAGTTTCCTTCCCTACCCAGCTAACATCATCTCTATGATAGCTAGTAGCTTCACTGGCTTGACACCCCTAGTGCATGCCTCAGCATGCTTCTGGGACGGCCTCCTGGATCTAAGAGCAATGGGAGTCACACAAACAAAACAACTGCTACTAGCAAACCCTCAACATTCTGCTTGAGGTTAGTGGTGTAGCAAATTACTCTGCCTCCATATCACCATGATGGCTGAGCCATTAGTGACCATTCATTGCCACCCTGTCAGCTTCACTCCTTCCATTGCCCAAGCTTGCAGTTAAATCTGGGTCATGTGGATCACGATCAGGGTTAAAACCTCCTGTATCACAGAACTCAGGCTTGTTACTTTTCTTTTTTAATTGCTATGCACATATAACTTAAAAAATTTCAAAAAAGGTACTTTAAGGCACTCACACCAATTTTAGGTGTCATTCTGATGTATTGGTCAGGTATGCCTTGCAATAAGATTCCCTTTGCTAGTGAAAAGCAATTAGAAACAACAGATGAAAATCTCAATTGAGGTAAATCACTTGATGTATAAACCATTTTGTCAGATTAATTTGTTAACTCAGGTAGTAATCCACACACAAATAAGCCACACATAGAACTGGGTCCTGTAAGACTAATAAAACAAAAGCCAAAGGGATTATCATGAAAGCAGTGTTTGGTTCCTGTAAAAATGAACTCTTGCTTCTTGAAAGAAGCTCTATATGAAAAGATTTTGACCCTTTCAAAAGTTCTTAATTGAGTGATAGCTTTAACAAATTTCAGAAAAAACTGCCTTTAGTCAGTTTTTTTTTCAAATATGTTTATCTGGATAAGCGATTTTGCCCTAGTTGAGAATTATAATAAATCTCTGCCTTAGACTTTGGTTTCTGTGTCCCCAGGTCATGTCCCTACCAAGAAGACTGAACCTTGGTTTGATACCTCACTTCATTCAATGTGTTGAGATGGGCACATGATGGAGGGTTGCTAGTGAAGTGACAAGACTGAGCTTGAAGAGAATTATTCCTACTATCAAGAAGGAATCTGTCATAAGAAGTCAAAGTTCCTGTCCAGGGAGATCTTTCCTGTAGCAAATTGGCCAGCAATGTTTTTCTCTGTGGGCAAAAGACTGTGTCTGTCAAACTCAGAGTGTGATTCTGTTGCTCAGTTTTTCACTAGCAAGACTGCCTCCATTAGGTCAACTTTTCCTTTGCCTGACCCCAGTGATAGTACAGTATGTCCTTCCATCTCCTTTTCTATGTCCAGCTTGGTCTTTGAAATTCCAAATTTTGATGACTTCATATTATTCTATAGGTGGTGATCAAGAATACATGGTCTGGACCTTTGTCCATCCAAGATGGTTACATCTCATTTTGATGTACTTGGTCCAACAAATTATAAGATCTTAGTTGCTACTTTGAGGTACACGTTTTTTCTTTCAGCCTAAAAGAGGGTGATCCCAGCTCTTTAGAAACAATCATTAGATCCAAATAATTTGAATACTTACTGCTTTGTCTCTAACCTCCCATTTCTAGGGAGGGTCATTCAGAAAGCTGTTTTTAATAATCTAGAGCTTCATTGACTCCTGGATCCATTTCAGTCCAGGTTTCTTGTTTGCCATAGTAACAAACAAGCTTTAATAATTGTTATTAATCTCTTGATGGCAAGAGACTAGCAGCACCATAGGGTGTGGGACCTCCTAGTTCTCTCTGCATCATGTGATACAGTGACCATGTAATCCTAATAGAATGAATTCAACCTTGCTACAGGATTTCTGCTATGGTCTTAGGCAGGTTTACCCCTTCCTTATTTAAGTAAACAAAGAGTCTGCTCAGGACTCAGTTTGTCATCTAAATATAATCTTGACTGCAAAATCTCACAAGGTTCTATTTTGTGACCTTTATTTTTAGTGGTGTACATGATTCCTTCTGGAGACGTACCAATGGAAAGGGGTCTAGTGTACCATGGTTATACAGATGACACTCAGATTTATTTCTCCTTTCCCCCAGCATATATTTTATCCCTTGGTCATGAACAGCCATGCCCTCTGTCAAAGGAAAAATAACTTCAAAATGATCAACACACGGCAGGTTCAGGTTAAGGCACTTTAATCTTGCAGCAAGGAGACAAAAATGTGCTAATACAGAGTTTGTCTAACTAGAATCAGGAAGTGAAGCTATTCTTATACATTTCTTACAAGGTATTGCCTACTAAGCTGACGTAATAAATCACAAGTTCTTTCAATATTATTTCACAGCAGCTGTTTGTCCATGATTTTCTGCTGGCATATCAAGTTTACAAAGAAAACATCCTAAGAAAAACAACGTGGCCTTGATGACCACCGGTCAGATACAACTTCTCACTATGCAATGTTACCATTCAAGGTACTATGGCTAATTCGAGCACAAAGCAAGTACAGATTACAGTTCATTTCGTCAAGCAGTCTTTGTTTGATGTATCTCTTCTTTTCCGCAGCTGTGCATGTTCTCATAACATGAACAGGGCTGATTGTTCATATTCAATCACATTATAGAAAACATTATTGTTCTATTCATTCACTATTCATTCATTTTCCTGACCTAGCAGATAATCACCTGCTTCTCAGTACATTTCCAAAAGGCATAAACATGAATTTTGCTGTGCTAGCAAATACTAGGTCAGAGAGCATACTGCAGTTTGAAAAAGCATCTTATAATTTCATACAGGATTAAGCTGTACATAAAATAGAATTAAATGTGTTAACCCTTTTAGCTTCTAATAAGCATTAAACATTAATACATATTTTTCTAACATTTCCCCCCTGTTAATACTTTTTATTCTATTTTCAAAAGCATAAACAGTTGCTTCTTCTCCTAACCTCTTTCTGTTCAGAATTTGCAGTTAAGAGAGTCATTCAGTTCAAACTTATGAAAGTGTTTCATTTTTCAATAGTTCTTCAATTTCAGTATTTTGATATAAAGTCTCAGAAACTGACATGTCTATAAAATATTTGATCAATCTTTTCATGCAGGGAATACCACAACAAACACACACTCCTAATAGGAGTAATCCCACACAAATGGCAATCAGGATGTTCATTAGGATGTTACCCCACCCCCCAAACAAATTCTGGAAAAAGTCCATAAATGGGTTTGGGCCTGGTTTGGTCATGGCTGACACTTGCTGAATCACCTCAAGATGGTCATTTATCTCATGCTGGTTGTCAGGAATATATGAACAGCACTCCTATTTTTATTAAAGCACACGTACCACCTTTCGCTGCTAGGGTGAAGTCAAGAGCCATGTGGTTTTGAAGCACCACAGTTCTCATAGCGTTCAGTTCATCAGTAATTAATTCGAGAGCAGAAAAAGTTGCATTACTCATTACTTCGAGAAGTTTGGACAGTTTTCTCAGGTCTGAAATCGATTTCACTACACCATATGCAGGGGCTATACCTGCCCACGATATAATAGTGTCACTCAAGTCCATGTGTGTCAGTTTATCTTTGTTTTTCACGGAATTATGGCTTCTCCAGCCTGCTTCAATTCGTCCCACTGGATTTTCAGGCCTTCTGATTGGATTTCCGGTTTTCTTGGTGATCTCTCTGACATTTCGAATTTTTCCCTGAGGCAAGACTGCATGCAGTGTGTCGTATGGCCGGAACCAGGTAACCCAAAAAACAACTGCCGGACCAGTTCTCAGGTAACCATTTGCATGCCTTTTTCCCACAAACAAAATAACAATTCTCTACTTTTGTATTAATATACACTTGCCCTGCATGAAACATTTTCTTGTCAATAATAGATAGTTGTTTTAAAAGAACAGGATTACGTTGTATCTCATCAATAGTTTTATGGATCGACTCAAGACATGAGTCATAGTTTGCATCACAGATATAACCTGCATTATTGGCCTTGGTATAACATTTGTAAGGAACAGTCACATTACAATTACTCCAACTTACCTGAATAGTATAATTTTTGTAAAAACATACAATTCCCTTTTGTGTAACAGGCAGGTACAATGCTATTTTGTCTTGTGATTTTACAGTCGTAGTATCAAAAAGCAAATTTTCCCAGGTCTCATTGACCCCTAGGGGGACAGCAGTCATTAATAATCCCCCGTATGCTGTTGGTATAGCTGTGCAGATCCAGCAATTCGAAACATTAAAAGTTTCAGCATACACATATTTAATTGCTTGGTAAGTGTTAAAATTTGGATGCCAGTCTATGAATGATTCACATTTATTCAGTTCAGCTCGTGTGGCTGGAAAAAGGAAAGGCCACAACAAAAAGATTAATGTTATCAGTATGGCCAACAGAATGATCATGCAATACTTCTGAGGTTGTTCAGCATTTCTATTTGCTCCGTCTCTGGTCATTTTGTTCTTGTGTAACAGTAACAAGTTTTTTGTCCATTTCATAGTTTTTAACCAATTTACAGTGTGTCAGATGAATCCAGGATGCTCGCTCTGTGATCTTGACTGCAGTGGGTGTTGACAGTAGCACTTGGTATGGTCCTTCCCACTTCGGTGTGGTCCGGTTCTTTTTCTTGATAACTTTCACCCAGACCCACGTGCCTGGGACTACTGCTGCTTCCGATGGTCTGGTTTGTTCTTTATCTGAAACAGAATTTAACTGCAAAAGTTGTTTATTACTTAAAAGTCGTCTCATATATTCTGCAAGTGAACTGTCAGCCTCCTGGTCTGCAGGCATGAGAGGTTTCCACTGAGGTATATAATATATGCTCCCAAACAGTATTTCAAAAGGAGTTAACCCCTTTGCATTTGGAACAGTTCTCATGCTCAACAGTGCCAGAGGCAGGCAGTGCCCCCAGTTCTTCTGTGTCTCACTAATCAATTTCCTAAGTTTGTTTTTCAAAACCCCATTATGCCTCTCTACTAATCCTGCGCATTGGGGGTGGTATGCACAATGGTTCTTTAAAGAAATTCCGAAATATCGGCTCAACTGTTGTATGGTTTGATTTACAAAGTGTGTGCCATTGTCACTGTAGATCTTTTCCGGTATGCCAAATCTAGGAATAATTTCTTTAACAAGGACTTTTGCAACAGTAGCTGCATTTCAATTTTTAGTCGGAAAAGCTTCCACCCATTTGGAAAACATATCTATAACGACAAGACAATATTTCTTATTTTCACATTTGTTTAGTTCTAAGAAATCCATACAAATAGTATGGAATGGGTACGGTGGTGTTGGGAAACTCCCTTGCTTAGGCTTCAGTGCCCCTTGTGCATGATGCCTGTTACAAACATGGCATGCTGCACAAAAATTTTTTGTGTAGTTTGTAAATCCATATGCAGTGAACACTCGGTTCACTAACTGTACCATCCCCCCTGTTGAGACGTGGCACTGCCCATGGCTCAACAAAGCTGCATATCTAAACAAGTTAGACGGCAAAATTGGTTTTCTTTCTTTGGAGATGTACAGCCCTTTCTCAATAATTGCTCCTCGTTTTATCCATTTCTGTTTTTCTACATTTGTAGTAAGTGTCTGCATTGTTTTTAACATTTCTAAATCTAAAATCTCAGAAGGTTGTAATTCCTCACTCAAAAGAAATACTTCTGAAGCTGAAGCTGCCTGCTTTGCAGCTGTATCAGCTCTCGCATTACCTTTTGAAATCCTATCCTGTTGCTTGGTATGAGCTACACATTTACAAATAGCTACTTTCTGAGGTAACTGAACAGATTCTAACAAATCTAAAATAAATTGCGCATGATTAATCGGTTTACCAGTAGATGTTATCATTCCTCTATTTTTCCACTGTTGTGCAAAAAACATGTACAGTAGAAAAAGCGTACTGGCTGTCAGTAAAAATGTTCACACATTTACCCTTTGCCAAGGTATATACCCTTGTCAAAGCAATCAATTCTGCTGCTTGTGCAGATAAGTTGTGTGGTAAAGACTTTGCTTCTAAAATCTCAGTATCAGAAACTACTGCATACTCCACTAGATTCTATCCTGTAGGACCCCTTCTGCATGAGCCATCCATGTAATATGTCACCTCGCCATCATCCAAGTGAACACCCGTTAGATCTTTTCTAGGCAGTGTCTTTTGCTCAATCTCCTGCAGGCAGCTGTGTGGTGTGCCATCCGCAGGGGTCGGGAGCAAGGTAGACAGGTTTAAAGTTGTATATCGTTCAATTGTCATATGAGGTTGGCTCAAGAGTATAGTCATACAGGAAAGATGTCTAGCAGGAGAAAGATATGCTACTTTTTCTTGCAGTAAAATAATTGCGACTGCATGAGGCACTTTCAATGTGAGAGGGTGGAACAACACTACTGAGGCTGAAGCCTGTACTGCCATTGCAGCTGCAACTACTGCTTGTACACAGTGGGGCAGAGATCGTGCCACTGGGTCCAGCTGTGATGAATAGTAAGCTATGGGGTGTTGCTTATCCCCATGTTGCTGTGTTAACAGTGATGTCATGTAACCTTTCTTACAATCTACAGTTTGGAAAAAACGTTTGTGATAGTTTGGTAATCCTAAAACTAATGAGGATGCTATCAGTTGTTTCAGTTTGCAGAAAGCTAATTCTGCTTCTGGTGTCCATTGCAATAAATCTTGTGCTGCCATAGGCTTCTTGTATATCAAGTTTGTCAATGGAGTAGACTCTAAGGCTTAGTTTGGAATCCAACTCCGACAGAAATTAGTCGTGCCCAGGAAGGACATCATTTCCTTCTTGGTAGTCGGTTTGGGTGCTTGTAAAATTGCTATTTTCCTATCTTCATCTAATGTTCTGCCTTATTTGGATATTACATATCCCAGGTATTTAACCTGCTTTCTCCAAAGCTGTATTGTGTTTTTGTTTACTTTATGTCCTTGAGTGGCTAGAAATTGTAGTAATGCTATTGTATCTTCTCTGCATTCTTGATGGGTGGGGGCTGCCAGCAGGATGTCGTCTACATAAAGTAAAATTTGGCTGCCTCTTGGTGGGCTAAATCCTGCCACGTTGCTTGCCATCTCCTGTGCAAATATTGTTGGGCTTTCACAATACCCCTGTGGTAGTCGCGTGTATGTATATATTTTCCCCTGAAATGTGAATGCAAACCAATGTTGGTTGTCAGGGTGTATCGGTATCGAAAAGAACGCATTGCTAATATCTACTACAGAAAAATACTTCTGTTGAGGCTTTAAATCATTCAATAGGGTGTGTGGATCTGGCACCATAGGTGCTCTAGGTATTACTGTGTCATTTACAGCTTGTAAGTCTTGGACCATATGCCATTTTCCATTTGCTTTCCTAACAGGGAGATTCTACCAGTACTTCTTCCTTAAGTAAAGCTGCTATTATAGGTTTGATTCCTATTTCTGCATCCTTTCTTAAGGGATACTGTCTCTTTTTGAAGTCTAAATGCTGATTTTGGCATAATAGTAGTGGTCCTGCTGTACGAATTAGTCCTACATCTGATTTCCCTGTTGACCAGAGAGTTTCTGGTATGCTCTGTAAAGCTTTTCCTTCCTCTTCTAGTAAGAGTGCTAATCAGCTGTCCTTGCTAGACTGCAAGTGTACAGCTGGGTGTGTCTGCGTTATTCAGTTTAACTTCTGCTTTTGTACTCCCTGTTCTTACAATTCTAACTCTGTTTGTTTTTCCCACTTGGTGACGTTTTCTCCAAGATCTGCCCATTTCACATTCTTGTCTTTAGTTAAACTAACATGTGGTAATCGATTAGATTTATAGAGTGCAAAGAGTTCCTGCGGCAATGAACAGCTAACTACACTGTTCCCTTCTATGTCCCAGTACAGATTACGTAATACTAATCTGTTTGCATGGTTTCTAAACAGTTCTTGCTCATATTCCTTATCAGGTCCTGGTGTGCTACAATAATACAGAGTACAGTGCAACAAATGCTGTTTATCAGTGTCAAGGGAGGGGTACTTACTGATGGCTACATTCATCAGTTCTTTGGTTACTGCCCCTGGACCAGTCGTAACTAAGTCCTGGCTGTACCAATAAAATGTTTCACCCTCCGGTCGCACCACAAAAGTATCCATTTGTCGCTGTGCTTCCATACCCTGCATAGTCGGTACTACTGCTATGCCAAATATCTGCATAAGATCTCTGCCCAAAAGGTTCACTGGGCATTTTGCAGAAACAACAATTTTGCTTTTCTGGGTCATCCCTGAAACAAGGTCAGTTATTGCTATGTTATGGGAGAGTGGCTCCCGATACAGCTGTCCATTAGCTGCTTTCACTAATATGTAATCAATTTTTATTTATTTATTTATTTTACATTTGTTGACCTGACTAGTCCAGCTGGATCAATGTCCATTTTCAGTGGAGGCCTGGGGAGAAAAGCTCCACAGATTAAAGCAAGGTAATAGAAAATAAACATGTACAATAAACACTTATGACACAGGCAATGAGCAAAAATACAAAGATATTAGTCCATGTCAGGTAATACAAACCTAAGAAAAAAAAATAATACCAACTACATAATAAGTAAGGCATTGACTACTTTCAGTACAAAATATGGGAGGGTGGGAGTATTACGTAGTTCAAAATGTAATACATACTTATAAAAACATTAATTGTAACAAAATTTTTTTTTTTTTCATATATGAGAACAGTAGTAACAATAGAATCATTAAGTCATTTGTGATCAGAGAGAAACATTGCAGTGTTGAATAGAGAAATATGATCGTAGAAAGATGAAAGTAGGTTAGTCAGGATTGGTACAAGAGCAGAGCCAGAAATTGTTCAGATGTAAAAGAAGTTGTTTCTTAAAGAGAGGAAGAGTGGCTAGAGAGGAGATGTGTGAGGGAAGGTTATTCCATATTTTGCCAACTGAGTTGGAGAAAAGGCAGTTACCTGCAGAATTTGTAATTCTAGTAGTGTTAACTTGTAGCTTTTCGGAGGAGCGTAGTTGTTTCAGGTTATTATAGGGAGTCAAGAGGTTGCTAAGAGCCGGTGTTTTTGATGGTTGATATAGAATTTTATGTGCTATTAAGAGTTGTTGATAGATAAGCTTGTTAGGAAGTTCCAACCTGTGTAATTGTTTTAAGTTTAGACAGTGGTGAGTTCTATACTGAGATGCTGTGGCAAATCGAGCTATATTGTGGTAAGATGTAGTCAGTTTCCTAAGGTTACCTTTAGAGAGATTAGTGTAAATAGAGAAAGCATACAGAAGGGTAGAGATAAGATGTGATTGTGCTAAGGTGGTCCGTGCTTCGGGTGTAAGGAAGGGTTTGATTCTGTACAGTGAACCAATCTTTTTATTAACTGCTTTTATTGTGTTATTGATGTGATAATCATAGTTAAGATTATTATCAATAATAACACCAAGCAGTTTTGTAGTAGAGTCGGGGGAAATGTGGGAATTATCACTTGCAGTAATAGTGAAGTTTAGTTGAGTAGATTTGTGGGTAGGTGAGAATAGTAATAGTTTAGTTTTCTTGGGGTTGAGGAGAAGACATCTTTTTGAGAACCACTGTTCAACGGTTGAAAAGGTTGATTGTGTAAGAGACTGGAGTTCTATTTGAGAGGAAGCCGTACAAATTATGGTAGAATCATCTGCATATTGTATACAGGTAGTGTTTTGGATAGATGATTGGAGATCATTAATAAAGATAGAAAATAAAAGTGGGCCTAGTATAGATCCTTGAGGTACTCCTAAAGAGATAGGTAGTAGAGCAGATAGAGAATTTTTCCAGAGTACTGCTTGTTGTCGGTTTTCAAGATAGGATGAAAACCAGGTTAAGGAAGAGTAATCCAAGGCAAGGGATTTAAGTATGTGTAGAAGAAGTGTATGATTTACCATATCGAAGGCTTTTGACAGGTCTAGGAAAAGAGAAGAGGTTAGTTTGTTGTTGTTACGGTTACAGTTGATAGTGTTGGTAAAAGAAAGTAGTGCAGTGGTAGTACTATGTGAAGGTCTGAATCCATGTTGAGTGTTAGCTAGTAGGTTGTTAAGGAGGAGATGGTTAAGTAGTTGTTTGTGTATACATTTTTCCATGATTTTAGCTAGAGGAGATAATAGTGCTATAGGGCGAAAGTTAGAAAGGTCAGTAGATTTACCTCCTTTGTGTAAGGGTATGATGTATGATATCTTCCAGATTGCTGGGAAAGTACTTTCTTTTATGGATCTGTTTATTAGGATAGAGACAAGGTAGGCAATTGCTTTAGCTGCTACTTGCAGGAATTCAGCAGGAAGCTTATCTGCTGAGGGGGTAGTGGGTTTAAGTTTTTGTAAAAGAGATTGTATATAGGAGGTGGATATGGGTTGTAGTTGAAGGGGAGGAAGAGAGTCATTGAAGCTACTTAAGAGCAGTTGAGAAGTGTCAGGAGATAGGTGGTTAGCTAGATTTTGTATGGAAGTAGTAAAGAAAGTATTGAAGTTATTGGCTATTAAAGAGGGATCATCAGGGTCTGAGTTCTGTGGGTTGGGTGTAACTATTTTGCCTGGGGTAAGTAGATTGTTAATAGTAGACCAGCACTTTTTTGGTTCTTTTTTGGTGGATTGCCGAAGTTCAAAGTAATAATTCTTTTTATCTGAAAGGATGGCTTTTTTGGTACTGTTTCTGAGCTCTCTAAAGGTTTGATGATCTGTTGGGTTTCTAGAGGAACGCCATTTATTCCAAGATTTATTTCTGAGTATAATTTTATGCTTAGTATTAGAGGTTAGCCAGGGTGCTGTTTTAGTCTTTGTTCTAATGGTGCGACTTGGGGCATGTTGATTTAGGATTGCAAGGAATGCTGAATTGAAGTGTTTAACAGCCTTGTTGAGTGTGAGGTGTTTTAGAGGGGTCCAGTTGTATTGTGAAAGTTCTGTTTGAAACTGTTCGGGATTAAATTGTTTTTTGGAGTATAGTGTTCTGTGAGTGGTAGGTAAGTTTAGGTTAGTTTTAGCTCTAATGACGGAGGTGAGGGATTGATCGCTAAGGTCATCTAGAAGGATGCCAGTTTGGTAGGTTTGCAGGGGGGAGTTAGTAAGGATCCAGTCTAAGGTGGTTTCTTTTTTGCTTTTTTTATTGATTCTAGTGGGACTATTAATGAGTTGTTTGAAACCATAAAGGTTTATATGGGAAGTAGGGTTAGTATTGTTACATGATTTCCAATCAATGTTAAAGTCCCCAAGGAATAGTGTTTCTTGAGGGAGTTTATTAGAGAGTTGTTCAAGAATTTGTTCTAAGGTGGGGATGTTATTTCCAGGGGGGAGATATGCACAAATGACGTTTATTGCTTTAGTAGTGTTGATTTGTATTTTGGAGCAGATTATTTTGGCATTGTTGTTTTGGGTAAGGGTAAGGTCAAGAAGAGTAAGCTTTTGGTTTGTTTTATATATAATTGCTACTCCCCCACCCTTCCTGGTGGTGCAATCAAGTCTAACAATGTTATAACCAGGTGGGGTAATTTCAATGTCTTTAATTGAAGGCTTTAGCCAAGTTTTTGATAAGCATAAAATATCAGAGTTGTGTGTTTCTAGTAGGGCATGGAGTTGACTAATTTTGTTGCAGATGCTACGTATATTGAGATGGGCCAAGGATAGTAGGTTAGCGGGTTTAGTGGATGAGAGAGAGAAGGGTTTGGTATGGTTTCTATGTGTTTTGGTTTTATTATCTTGTGGGTCTGGGTTGGGGTGTATGTCGCCATCTTGTAGTAGAAGGAGTAGTATAATATAGTTTTCTAGTCTAAGTTTTTGGAAAGCGTCTAATATTTTCTTTGTTTTATATTTTAGTAGTTTGCAGTGTAGTAGCCTGTGGTATTTGGCAAGAAGGTAGATGGATTGTGAGGAGGTATGTAAAAAGGATAGGGATGTTGTAGGTGTACAGGTGTGTTTCGAGGGAAGTGAGAGAGAAACAGTTAGGGAGTGTTCATAGGAGGTTAGGAAGTAAGTAGTAATAAGAGAGGAAAATAGTAAAAAGGAGATAGGTATTTTCAGTTGTGACTGGAGGATAGTTGTAGTCATGGTAATGTAGTTGTAGGTTTGCTTAGAAGTAGGGGTGGGAGTGTTCTAGATTAGCTTTGTATGATTGGTGTGAGTAAGTAGGGGGTGTGGTAACTGGAGGAATAAATGTAGGAGCCCTAGGGGTGGGTGGGATATGGGGGTAGGGTGGGGAGTGGAGTGAGCCCGAAGGGCGAACGGAGTGGGTTGAGACAAGAGAGCAGAAGAAGGCAGAAGACAATCAGTGAAGAGGAAGACTCTGTAGGTAGGTCTAAAGGTAGGAGAAAGTAGACAAGAATAGGAGGCTAAAAGGAAGAAATTCAGGAAGAAACAGGAGAAGACAGTAATAAGGATGTCTTTGGACAGTAAGAGTTAATATATAGCTGAACCCCAGAAAAACTGGGAACAGAGTTAATGGGGGTAAGGATACAGAGGTGAGTTAGAAAATACAGTGTGGAAGGTTAGTGAATCTGAAAGTTAAAGTATTGAGACGCCGCCTAGTGGTCAGCAAGTATATAGCAGGGGAGAGGTATCCTGCTAGGATAGAAGGTCTAGGAGGGAATATGGATAGAGTATTCCGGGTAAAGTGGATAATGTACAAGAAAGAAGGGAGAACTGGGGGGGGGTCTGGCTGCTGAATAGGCTACCTGAGAATCAACTAAAGTGTTAACATTGATATATCAGTTACAGTATCAATACATACATTCAAAGCCTTTCCCAAGGAAAGGTTTCACTTGTAGTTGTAGGGTAAATGTCCTAGTTTGCGCTAATGTTCAAAAAGGACCTGGCTGGTGTTATTCAGGTGTTTGGTGGAGAAACAAGCTGGAACACAGTGCTGGTAAGATATAAAGAGAGAGAAATGAAGTAAGTCACAGTGTAAGTACTTTAGAGAGTAGGTGTAGGTGTAATGCAGTCACAGATGTTAATGCAAATACAGTAATCAGTATGTTACAACTCAATCTAACATTCATCACTCTATATAGTATCAGAAGCTACTAAAATTCAAAGCAGTAATAACATTGTAAGCAATGACACATTATAAGCTAAGAGCGCATCGCAAGGATATTATTAGCATTAGCGTCACAGGTGGAACAGTTTCAAGTAGAAGCAAATAAACCTGTAAAGTGTGTAGTGGTAGCATCTAGGTACATCCACTACAAGCCTCGAGTACAGCGCATTAAAAGAGTCAGCGTTTGGGACAAAAACTATGGCAGTGTGCGTGTGAATTGCAGTAGTTAGTTTAAACGCTAAACAAAGCTCAAAACCATAGGATTTCATTCTAGTAGCGTCCAAATAGAGCTATTGCATGTCACGTGTACAGCGCTCAGCTAGTGACAGCGTTTGGATCTAAAGTAAAGCTGTGTATCATTAAATTGTAGTTAGTAACAGTTTAAATGCCAAATGAAGCCCCAAAACAGTACAAAAATATAATCATAGCGTTTGTTACATCCATTACAAGCCCCGAGCACAGCGCTCAGATATTGGGAGCATTAGGAACTACAAACTACAGCTGTGTACCATTAAAGTATAGTAAATAATAGTTTGAATGGCAAATTAAGCACAAAACAGTAAGTAAAATATAATTGTAGCATATGTTACATCTATTACAAGCCATGTGTACAGCGTTTCAATAGTGGTAATAATTGCATCAGGAAACTGAGTTTAAAATAGCAATGACTTACAGTAAATATCATTTAAATGCTGAATAATACAGAAAACAGTGTGGATCTTATAAATATAGCGTCTAAGTTCATCAATTACAAGCCACGTGTGCGGCACTTACATCGTAGCAGCATATGCAGAAAGAAATAAAGCAATAAAACTAACAAATTGTAGCAAATATCATTTTAGGAGCTAAATGAGGTAGAAAAAAACAACCAATTAAGACACTATATAGCATAGTCTCACTTACTGTATTTCACGCACAGGAGAGGAGCTCACAGCAGCCAGGTGGGATAAGGGTAGAAGAAAGATGGCATCGCTATGAACTAGGGTATATTTATAAGGTGAGCTAGAGTGTTGGGGCTGAGGGGGAGGGGAAAAAAGACAATAGCAGGATGGGGGCAAAAGCCGCGAGACTAAACAGAAAAAGGACAGGTGAGTGGCATCAATACCTGTGTAGCAAGGAGGGCTTTAGTGAGTTGAGGTAATAAAGTATATGGGAGGGTGTGAGGGAAGGTAGGGGATTTCGTATGATAGGAAGACAAGAATATGGGAAAGCAGTATTGGTATGTGTACAGGTATTGGAGACAAGGAGAGGTTCAACAGCTTAGAGTCAAACAGTAGGCAATACAGATAACAGAGGGAGCAGGACAGGAGAATAAGAGACAAGAGAGCAGAAGAAGGCAGAAGACAATCAGTGAAGAGGAAGACTCTGTAGGTAGGTCTAAAGGTAGGAGAAAGTAGACAATAATAGGAGGCTAAAAGGAAGAAATTCAGGAAGAAACAGGAGAAGACAGTAATAAGGATGTCTTTGGACAGTAAGAGTTAATATATAGGTGAACCCCAGAAAAACTGGGAACAGAGTTAATGGGGGTAAGGATACAGAGGTGGGTTAGAAAATACAGTGTGGAAAGTTAGTGAATCTGAAAGTTAAAGTACTGAGACGCCGCCTAGTGGTCAGCAAGTATATAGCAGGGGAGAGGTATCCTGCTAGGATAGAAGGTCTAGGAGGGAATATGGATAGAGTATTCAGGGTAAAGTGGATAATGTACAAGAAAGAAGGGAGGACTGGGGGGGTCTGGCTGCTGGATAGGCTACCTGAGAATCAACTAAAGTGTTAACATTGATATATCAGTTACAGTATCAATACATACATTCAAAGCCTTTCCCAAGGAAAGGTTTCACTTGTAGTTGTAGGGTAAATGTCCTAGTTTGCGCTAATGTTCAAGAAGGACCTGGCTGGTGTTATTCAGGTGTTTGGTGGAGAAACAAGCTGGAACACAGTGTGTATTTCACGCACAGGAGTGGAGCTCACAGCAGCCAGGTGGGATAAGGGTAGAAGAAAGATGTGAAGAAACAAGTGATTCTGAATTTTCTGGTAGTTTGGAAGGATGTATCAGGGTTCGTGAAGCCCCTGAGTCACACAGGAATTTAACTTCCCTCCCCTCTACCAGAAGTGTAACTTCCGGTTTTGTGTCTGCTAAATAGAGCTCTAGGCTCAATAATGCTAAGTCCAAAATTTCACTTTCTTCACCATCGGTGATTTCTTGTACTTCCTCTATTTCTTCTATCACATCCTCTATTCCCTCTATCACATTTGCGTTTGTCTTTTCTTGGTTATTCCCTTCTAGTGATTCTTGACCATCATATAGTCAGTCCTCACCCTCCTTATCTTCCATGGCTACCATCTTGTTTTGCTTACAATTCCTTGCTAAATGTCCATTTTTTCCGCATTTAAAACATTCACCCCTTTTCTTTCTCTCTTCAAACTCTTCTGATCGTTTATCAGATTGTTTGTTTCCCTGGGCATTTTTCTTGCCCTTTTTTCTGGACTGTACAACATAAACTTCTGCTCCGTGTTCTACAGCAAATACTTGGGCTTTCTTTTTCTTTTTACTGTTAAAATGCCTTTCGGCATGCCTAGCATATTCAAGTAGTGACTGTAATCTACTTGTATGATGGTCTATCATGTGCTTTGTAATAAAACTGCTTATAGGCAAAATACTGCCTTTCAAAAATGCATTCTTTAATTGCTGCTCATATGGGGAATCATGTGTTTGGTCTTCAGGTACCTGCATTCCACAATGGTTATTAAAACACTCTAATAATCTAGCATAATATCTGTCAACAGTTTCACCTTCCTGTTGGATGCATTGATTAATGCAAGTCCAGTCTGCCCTAGGCTTCCACTTCTCAGAGATTTGGTCTGTTAGACCTTTCACTCTGTTATCCAGTTCTGCGTTGCTATGTGGGAGTGGCTTGTGTTCTGCATCACGGGGATTCCAGTTGCCACTGATCATGTGCCAATCTGGACCTACGATTTGTCTGACTACTTTTTCTACTTCTTCTCCATTTAAATGATAACTTAACCTCATGCCCTGTAAGTCTTCTAAGAATTTTCTAAAATTAACTTTTGGATGGGGAATTCCCTCTGTGGCTTTCCGGATGTCTTCCGGTGTCCATGGTCTATATACTAGGAGAGTCGGGTCCTGTCCTGCCTGTCCTGCCTGAGGATTTGGTACTTCTATGAGTGGACATATTTCTTCTTCACTCATAGCTCATGAATTTTTGTTTATTTCATATAACTCAGTTTCTTCTCTTAAGTTACTTGTTTGAGACCTAGTCTCGATGGGATCTCTAACATACGGTCTTGGCTTTGCGGTAACAGCCGGGTATAGCGGAGGTGGACCAGCTTGTCCACTCGCTTCATATTCTGGTGCAGGAAGTGGAGGGTTGGAGGGGCTGATGCTATTACCAAATTATTGTCTTCTTTATCTAGAAACATAGCTTTTGAATTATTACTTTATTGCTCCCTATGGTTTGCTTCCTCAATCCACCTGTGTGCCTGAGGAATACCCAATTGATGTTGCTTTTTTACCTGACCTTTTGCATCAGCTTTAAGCTGTTTAACACGTTTAATAAGTGAGGATTTTCTAATTTGCTATTAAATTCATATTTATTAACCCATTTTGTATCGTATCTAACATTGTTGGCACGCTGTAATTGCATATATTTTGCATCTTTGGTTAGCGGTGGGTCTTGGGAACTTTATGTGCACTTATTACCCATATTGTTCTGATTGTTAAAAAATGTTACGTAACCCTTCTTATTCTCACGTGGTACCACGATTTTCTGTTTCACAGTTTATCTAGAATAACTGTCTTACCTATTCTGTTTCCCTGATCTATGACAAGACTGCAACATTTCTGTCCCTGACTTGTACAAAAACAAATCTCCTGACAGATATTTCCAATCAAGTCCCTGATCTAAAACAGAAAAAAGGTAAATCTCACCTTACCTGTGCCTCAGTGATTGACTGTCACTGGTTCATATACCAACTCTTCCTCCAGTCGCAGATCAGAAAAGTGGCTGGCCTCTTTTGAACGACAATTCAGTCGGAGGTCTTTCAAAGCAGAAGAACCAATGTGGTTTCTTCCCCGTACGGTTTCATGCCACCTGGCCCATCTGACCTGAGGCAAGGTGAGAGTTTCCGGTCTGAAGGACCAATCTGTCAAAGGAAAAATAACTTCAAAATGATCAACACACGGCAGGTTCAGGTTAAGGCACTTTAATCTTGCAGCAAGGAGACAAAAACATGCTAATACAGAGTTTGTCTAACTAGAATCAGGAAGTGAAGCTATTCTTATACATTTCTTACAAGGTATTGCCTACTAAGCTGACATAATAAATCACAAGTTCTTTCAATATTATTTCACAGCAACTGTTTGTCCATGATTTTCTGCTGGCATATCAAGTTTACAAAAAAAAAAACTTCCTAAGAAAAACAGCGTGGCCTTGATGACCACCAGTCAGATACAACTTCTCACTATGCAATGTTACCATTCAAGGTACTATGGCTAATTCGAGCACAAAGCAAGTACAGATTACAGTTCATTTCTTCAAGCAGTCTTTGTTTGATGTATCTCTTCTTTTCTGCAGCTGTGCATGTTCTCATAACACGAACAGGGCTGATTGTTCATATTCAATCACATTATAGAAAACAGTATTGTTCTATTCATTCACTATTCATTCATTTTCCTGACCTAGCAGATAATCACCTGCTTCTCAGTACATTTCCAAAAGGCATAAACATGAATTTTGCTGTGCTAGCAAATACTAGGTCAGAGAGCATCTTGCAATTTCAGAAAGCATACTGCAGTTTGAAAAAGCATCTTATAATTTCATGCAGAATTAAGCTGTACATAAAATAGAATGAAATGTGTTAACCCTTTTAGCTTCTAATAAGCACTAAACATATACATTAATACATATTTTTCTAACACCCTCCTAGCTTACTGATAATTAACTAAAACTAAACACCTCTAAGACTGCAGCCATTAGCTGTTCATGCAAGTCTGAGAGATTCTTCCACCATGCATTTTTCCTAATTGCATTGACAAAAACTAAACACTCTAAGACTGCAGCAATTAGCTGCTCATGAAAATCTGAGAGATTCTTCTGCCATACCTTTTTCCTAACTGCATTTTTTTATGGTGGCAATAAGTTGGGATTTGTAAGTAAGGTGAGGAATCTAGTGTTATGCTGGACTCTCCAGGCATCAGCTATATCCAGGACTAAGCACCTAATCTAAAAACTGAACTCTTGATTATTGTTCATGCCCTGGTATCTTCTAGACTGGATTACTGTAATGCCCTGTACTTAAGACTGCCTAACACCAAACCTGACCGATTACAGCTGGTGTAAAATTCTGTAACAACAGGTTCCTTTATGGTACTATTGTGAAGAAATGTGAAGGCTGCCAGCCTAGTCAGATAGAATTTTGTAGATAATTATGTCATATGTAAATATTAATTTAAGCTACATGCTTGTTCTCTTTGTTAAATGTTGAACTTCAAAAATGTAACCACATTGCACTCTGCTGGTGGAAAGCTGATAAGTAAAGCATTGTATAATTCTTTGATCTCAAACTTGGAGCCGAGATGTCTGGATGAAGGAAATCTTGCTATTGTTTTGAGAGCAGAGTTAACTGCTAGAATTTGCATGTATAATGTCTTTTATTGCTGTAGCTTCCTGACCATGTACAAGATCAAGTGGGCTTTTAAACTAAGTTTCTGTTAGCCTGTGAACCAGAGACAAAAATGATGTAATCTGAATTGAGTCAGTAGTACTGAGTTATCACTTTAAGGACAGAAAGACTCAGAGCATTTGGCATTTGTCTTCAGAACATCCAACATCAACAGCACTGCTTTGTTCTCTATGTAAGTTTATTTTAGAACTGTGTTTTCTATTAGATATAGCTAGGAAATAGGAAGATTAGATTAATTGTTTTTATGTATTGATGCCAGAACTATTCTGCTGTATTATTTTAAGCATTTTCCTGTGATCTCTAAACTCTTGACTGGCACTGTGTAATAAGAAGTATTTTCTTGTGTTATTATTATTTATTATCAAATATTTTTAAACCTTTCAACTGTGGCTGTTTTATGTAGAGATAATTTAAGCTCTAGGGTTCATTGCATGTATACAATGATACTGTCCATGCCACCCCACATAAGCCTTGCTGTTCAGGCACACTTACCAGATGGATAATAATATTGCATAGTAATAATTGGACACCCTTTGATAAGGGCCTTATTAGTAGCTGATATTAGTGGTTGGTGGCAGTGATTACTACCTTATAGCCTGGACAGAAGGAGCATAGTTGTTGGACCTGTGCCAGTTTTCCCCAGGAATTTCTGTGTTTTTGTATATAACTCATATCCCAATGTGTGTAAGTGTCAGCTACTTGGACAGGGACACAAAGCACTGGTTGGACAGAGATGGTGCTGGAGGTTTTAGCTTGATCACTAGACTGAGATCTGGTCCCTGTAGCTGTGCCAGTGGGGAGTCTTACTGGGGATTTGGAGAAAAATGGAGAAACCAGCCCTAGACTGACTGTGATCTCTGTGTGCTCTTAAGGGAAATTGTACTTTACTGTGTCTGTATTTGTTATCCTTCCAAATGTGGATGCCCCTCACTGGTGTTAGTGGTGAGGATTGAGGCTCCTTGATTGCTGGGCTAGTGCAATGGTATCACAACTATTTTTTACCAACACTGTATGCCTCTTTTGCTTAGCCTGTACTGCTTCTCTGTCTGGTATAGCAACACCTTCAGGATTCTGATATTAATATATCTGTCTAGTCATACCCAACTACCCAGTAAGGGTTTTACTTTTGGCATCACTTGAGTTAATCTAGTTAATTCAGTTTTTCTATCATTTAACTATTAGGCCACATATCTGTGGAATATGCTATCTCAATGGCTTTGTTAACAATCCTCCCTGGCCAGTTTTAGGCATGGCTTACAGACATACTTATTTGACTTAGCATATGTGAATGGAATTGTTATGCATACATTCTCTTTTATTTATTTATTTATTTATTTATTGACATTTGATTACAAGGAAAGTCCAAATGGGTAGGAACACATCCTCAGTGGAGGCCCGAGGAGAAAAAAAAGCTACAAGGTATTGCAAAACATTTTATGAACTTTAATTTTACAATCTTTAAAAATAATATAAAAACATCTACAGTTTAAATAATTATACAAAATTAGACATATGAAAACTTTGGTTAAGAATAGATACAATTATATAACAATGATTTAATATTTAGAGAAATTTAGGCCAGTTTATAGAGAAATTAAAGATAAGTTACAATAAGGCAAACAATCCAATATAAACATGAGAGCTTATGATATATTTATAGAGAAAGCAGATGAGAGAAATTTATAGAAGTAAGAAGTGAGTGTAGAAGGCAGAGTAATGATGTGTAAGGTACGACGAGGTACTTGTTCACATTTAGGGATATAGTTAGTATTGCTACTGAGAAACAAAAGAGCCACCTTTTCACAAGGAAATCTTTCAGAATAGTTTTGAAGGATGAGAGGGAGGGTATTGACCTGATGGATGCAGGTAAGGAGTTCCAGGCCTTTGGAACATGGTACGAGTACAAACATTGCCCAGCAGATTTGATAGGTTTCTGGAAAGCTGTCATGTATGTATTTAAGTTTTGTTTTATCCATTCTCCTACATCTTCTTTTCTACTTTAGAATGGTGGTTGTTTAAAAACACCTTAATAATCTTGAACTTTGAGCATTAGGTCAAAGGATATGGTTGTGGAACAAAAGTGAGGGTTAAATGAATCTCTTTGGGAGTGACAATATCTGTTGCTACATTCTACAAGTTATGAAAAGCAGAAAAAGTATAAGGAGGACGGATGATTTTTCCAAGCAAATCAGAAAAACAGTTACAAGGTGCAACTAATTATTATGATTGTCTGTGATAAAAGTGTCCTTGTCATTGTAAGTGGAAGATGTGAAGCCAGAGGAGCTAAATATTTCATTTGGTCAAGAAATGATTATCAGACCTCATACTTCTCTAATGGTGTTCTCAAAGATAACATCTAAAAGCATCCTGTTGGCCATTAAGCTGAAGTTTTAACAAGTATTTAAAAATAATTTAGTCTGTATATGAATATGTAGTTATGGAGGGACCTGAAGATATATTTACTAGTAAGTAATATATCTAACATTTGAGCTATGTAATATCTGTAGCAAATGGATCTACTTTGCCTTCTGCTCTGATACCCTTATTCCTTTGTCTGAGCCATTGAGTACCCTTACACTAGTCTCAGGCAATTCATCTTAATCACCTTTAGCTTCCTCAGCTGATTTGTGTTCACTTCCCTGCTTCCTGTGAAATATAGTAGTACTGGTTGCACCACTGCTTTATAGACCTTAAGCTTTAACTTCTTTGGCACTTCTTTATAGGTTCATAGGTAGGTACTAGGCTATGGGCTCTAGAGCTTATATAAGCCTAGCCAAAGGGTACCCTTGATTTTGCCACCCAAGAAAATTATTTTCCTGTGCCACTCTTGATCAGTGCCACAGAAGTAATCCCTAGGGTGAATTTCCTATTTCCCGTCCAATCATCAAGATTTTTATAGGTTCATAGGAAGGTACTAGGCTATTGGCCCTAGTAATAAACCACCCTTGCAGGTCTTGAACCCAAGATCCTATACACTACAGTCAAACCACTTAACCACTAAGCCATCACAGTTTTTCTGTCACATAAACCCCTGATACTCTGTGCTAGTTGGCTGTACCCTCTCAGATTCTAGCTTTGACCTCCACATTCAAAATTCCCTTCTCACCAATCACCCCTCCCAGAGAGTTGAAGATGTTAAACTGTCCCACTATTTTCCTTTCCATCTCACTTTCCAGCTTGTTCTGGTGCTCCTATTTGGTGCCATGACAAGTATTTTGCATTCCGTTCTCCCATCTTTTTCTGAAGTTCTTGTTTACAGTCTGCTTATAGCTCCACATAATCTACATAGACAAGCTTTATTGATCTGTCCTGTCCCTCCAACCTGTTTACTAATGTAGTCCATCACCATCCCTACTCCACAAGGAACCCCTCTCTCAGTCCAAGCACTGTTTATAATTTTGTCAGTGGGTCCTTGTTCACAGCCTGCATCAATTCTGCCAATGTTTTTGGGACTTCAAGTCATCACAAGACTGCCCAACTCAGATTTCCTGGGACATTTTCAAGTCTAAGAATGCCCAGTTGGACTCTTTCCTCTTCTCCACTATCTGTCTCACTTTAAACATTGGATTGGTTGCGTAGTATCCTGATCTGAATCTGAACTGCTCATCTTCCATCTTATTTTCTCCTCCTTTGTATATTCATTTATTAATCACCCTGTCCAGAACTTTCATGCAGTATGACAGTAGTCTGATGCCTTTATATTGCACACAGTTATGACTGTCCCCTTTGTTCTTGTACAATGGCAGTAGAATGCTTATTCTTTAGTAATGTCAGATACACTTTTCCCCTTAATTTTGCTATGAGTACTGCCTAGAGCCATTTTCTCCTGACTCAAACAACATTTTGATTATCTCTGACATAACCTTGGCTGACCTTGCTATTTTCAACTTTATTTTATTTAGTGTTATACTTACCTCTTCTAGAGTGGGCTCTTCCGTCATTGTAGACTGTGTATCTGTAGCAGTACAACTTTGTGCTGTTTTTTGTTCATTCTATTTATTCTTATAAAAAAAATATATTTTTTGCTGCACAGTTGTTTTCAGATAACACTTTAATGTGTATGCATTATATTGCTTTTGCATCTTTCATAATCTAGAGGAAGCTCATAATTAAGTCATGCTTTGTATTGTCGAATTACAGCATGCCCTCTCTTATAATATGCACATTTCTTCATATTACAATATTTTTGTCTTTTTCATTCCAGGGTATCCAGAAAATGTTCCCATGGGATTCCACTGGAAATATACTCTTTCTAGATGGGCCTTACTGATTACTAATCATGACTAAATGGTCAGGGAAATAAAAAAAACATAACTAGGATATGACTTGACATAAAACATACCTGAGACTATCACAATGTCTTATTGTTAGAATATCAACATGGTCAGTATTCATTTTTCCATATTCCAATAAATCATCAAGTGAGCTTTGAAAATGCAGGTTGAACGAGCAATACGTAATGTTAAGACAAAGCAGAATGAGTGGAAGGAAAGGATATAGTTGCCTTCAATTCAAAGGAATTATGTGGTGTCTTGTTTTTGTCATTATTTTCCTCAGAAAAGCTTTCAATAAAATATAAATGCATAAGGCTTTCAAATTTATTAGCAGGAATGAAGCTCAGTTAAATTATTGAATATATCACAGTATTCAAAAGCAAAAACCTAGTATTGCATGAATGGTAGGGTGCTGTGGATGTGGTCTCTAAAAATTAATACACACATTTAGATTTTTTCACATGGTACAAAAGCAAAGGTGTTTATCCTCAGAAGGAAAAGTTGGACTAAAACAAAATAGCATAAACTTTCATACTAAAATGTCTTCTTAAAAAGGACTTGGCGATGGGGGAAATAATAAATTCATCCTTTAGTACTTGTTAATCAGACTAGCTATTCAATTAGGCATGAAGCCAGGAGTTACAAAATTCAGCCCAGATAATAACAGATGGCTTTCAATTAGGATTCACTGAAGACTGGCACATAGTAGAACATAAGTGATGAGGTCAGTGAACATTAGAAAAACTAAGAAGAAACATTCACTTTTTACAAGGTGAAGAAGTTACTAGATTGTAGATAACAAAAAAAAGTAAGGTAGCCTTAATGTGAAAGTTAAATAGTACAAAGCTGGAATGAAAAAGGCTGCGGAATATTGATTTATTTTTGTATTATACCTAACAATATTTATGTATATTAAACTCATTATATTTAGACTCATATTACCACGAAGTATGATAGGAATTGATTGTAATATGGTTTTGTTATTTTATGACAGAATATAATTTAAAAATACCAGTGTTGTTGGTAATGTAACTAGTATGGTAAGCCAGTACTATAATAGACTTCATAGGTATATACCAGGCTAGCTGCCTCTCCAGGCCATTTTAAGCCTAGTCAATTTCCTTTCAAAGTTGAAAATCAGACAAAGAACCTTGTGTTTTAGAGTTAAGAACCTTAACCATTATGCCAAATTCCAAGCACATGTGGCATCTTTTCAAGCTTGATGTTAAAGGAGGCATTTCTACACCTCATAAGTGCACATCCGATGAGGTTATATCTGGTCAAGTTCAAATGCGCAGATGTTGAACTCCCTGGTCATGGGTTTCTATAGGAAATAACTGCTGGTGCAGTTTCAAAGTGTGGATCACCAGTAATTAATTTGTTTTAACAGATTTCATTGTGTTTCATGTTAGTCTGTTCATAGTTGTTATATATTTTTATTTAAGTGGGAGGGTGCCTCACGCATGTACAGTGAAGGGGATCTGTGCCCCTGGAGAAAATCTTTACATTTATTTTTTTTCATTGGGTTGAATTCCCAACCAGTGATTAGAAGCATAAAAGATAATAAACATGTCAAGTAAGCATAGATGTTATAACATATTGCTAGAAATTTTTACTTGTTCTTCTATATCTACAAACCAATTGTGTAACAAAGACAGGGTAAAAGGGGTAATCGTCCTGGCCACTGTCTTGCCAAGGACACAGTTCACAGTAAAGAAATAAAAAAAATATATTTTTTCATAAATATTGTTTTTTCCCCCTTTAAAGGGAAACACAAGAAACATCAAAAGCATACATTCTACATGGACACTGATAACACTCTGTCATGTCTCCACCCCCTTTTATGTTATCTTGCATGTGCACTTCCCAAAGACCTGCAACTGGCTACATAGGTAGAGGGACTGGGGCTGCAGTGCAGGCAGACAATTGCAGGGCTTCATCTCTGACTCTTACAGAAAGCTGAGTAATTCATTTATTTTGACAGTGCTGGCTTATTTTTTTTACTCAGATCACTAACTGTGAGAGTGATATCTAAAATTTATAGCTAAATTTATAAAAAATTAAAAGGTTTCATACATTCAAATCTTACAGTCAAATTATACAAAACTTCAATCTGTCTGAATCTGACCAGCTCTGACCAGCAACCTGCTTTTTCTTTTTGTTCCAAACTGCTGGGGGCCTGTCTGTTTTGAAGAGAATGACAACAGCTTGCTTGACAGGACAGAGGGCAGAAAAAGTAAATACGTCTAAAGTAAGTCGATATAAACATTACATTACATTTTGCTTCTGGAGCATTTCTCCCCGGGCCTCTGCTGAAAACAGGATCCGTGGAACCTAGTCAGACTTTCCCGGTCAACAAATGTTAAATAAATAAAATAAATAAATTGATTTTGTCATTTTAACATAGTGATCTGGCAGTGCTGTTTTGGCTCTTCTTTATGGAGGGAGAGGACTGAAAATGTTCTACTCTGGGTTAATCCTGCAGGCTGCAACCATTTTTTAAAAATAAATACAAAAATAAATAGTCGCTATAACAGCTGCTGTTAAAATCATTCCAATGGAAATTATATGGATCTCTAAGAAGTATAAAATGGCAAAATAAAAATTCATTCCATTCTATCATTTAATTTTGTTGTACCTTAAGTAGTAGCTTTGTGACATGCTGTAGACTGTAGGGTATTTGCCAGATTAAGTGATGTTTTGCTCATGATTTTAACTTTCACTGGCATGAGATTTTTTTCCTGTATTGGTTTCACTAGGTAGGGTTTCACTTAAATGACATCACTCTTCCCTATATATATTCATAATATGTCAGGTACATGGTGTGATACACGTGGCCATTTTCCTTTCCTTTTTTACCACTGCAAAGGTCATAGCCACAATATTTACTCTTCCTTATTACCTTAATTTTACCACCTTGTTACAGCCACACAGTTTACTCACTGGATCACAGCTACATTCTGACAGTGAAGTGATTATATTCATGAGTTTCACACCTGTCTGGCCTGTGATTGACATACCCTCTGTGGTGCACAGGTCACTGTGTTCCACGTTTTTCTGAGCAGATGCTGCAGTAGGGTGGGACTTGATTTTGATTATTAGTACTTCAGATACTGCTTGGTTTATAATGTTTTTATGCCACACTGATGGGGGCCTGCCTGGTGGAAAAAGAGAAACAGTGGCTTACTTTCACTTAGTTTGGAATGGACAGTGGGTAGAAAAGGTTAAAAAGTCTGAAGTAAGTCTATATATGCAATGTATTTTGATAAATTGATCTGGCAATACTGTTCTGGCTCCTTTTTACTATTTTACTATATGGTCTCCATTCCTGCCTTCTTCCTTTTCTGGATTCTGCCAATCAATGTAATGTTAACTGTATTCTCATGCTGTAGGTCTATAATCTTTGTAAGACAGGAAGGTGATGATCTCACAGATTCCATTCAACTGTTCTTTCTGTGTTTGACTAGAATAATTGACTGTGGACATTGTGATTGTCAGAGTCAGGCAATCTCATTAATTACACCCAAACATATTTAAACTTGAGTGTAAGCGGAGACAGAGAGATAGACAGGTGTGTTTGTATGTATGATAAAGTGTTTGAAAACTGAAGTGTTTTCTAAATACCTCTTAGCTTTACAGTGCAATCTGGTTAAAGTCTAAAATAATGGGGGAACAAAGGCCCAAAAATAGTGACAGATTTTTAATGTTGCTCTTATAACTTACATAGCTGATAGAATAATAGTGTGTATGTTAGTATACATTTTCTGAAGGATAGGAAGTATATGCCATTTTTAATGACTTCAGTCACTAATTCTTTGCCACACATTTTATGAGAAGTAGATGGAATATGAGGCAAAAATAAATTGGCAAAAATATGGACTTTCTATAAAAATCTGAACAGATGAGAGGTGTGGTCGGCTGAACGGACTAGTGAATGTGCCAAATAAAAATATCACGCAAATCAAATGCATAAATGTTGTAGTTTGGCTTATTGGCTTAAACTTTTTATATAATTACCTTTTTGAAGACTCAGGTGGTGAAAAATTGCACTTAACAAATGACAATAACTAGAATTATAATGTACTTCTTTTCTTCAGAAAAATGTTTATTAATTCATTTTCTCTTATTCTGTTAATAATTCAAGTTAACAGCATTGATATTTTAAGCCCCCCTATCTGATTATAATTTTTTGGATTTATCCCTGTTTCTAATGAGACGTAGTAACTGATTTGTAAGGAATGGCATAGAGGCAAAATTGTGCCTGTTTTTATCTATTATTATTAGACGAATGAATGGATGAATGTTATTTTCTTAATGACTTTCTGAGAATGGTTTGGTTATAAGATCATTGTATTTTCCTTTGTTCTATTCGACGTTACTGTTTTCCATTTGCAATGGCTCCTTCCTAGATGCAAATTGTACTACAGGGGTTTCCTCTGATGACTTATTAAACAATATTTGTACATATTGTGGTGAATCACAGGAAGGGAAGACAGTGAATTTGGGATAAGAAGAACAGAAATTTTCTTCACATGGAAAGAAGGACTTTCATGGAATTCCATGCATGCAAAACAGGCTGCTGCTTAGTCATTTCTCAACTGCTTATTAATAATGTACATCTGAGAAACTGCATGTCAGTGCAGGCCAGATCCTAGCGTCACAGATTGCTCTGTTTGTATGTTAAAATGCCTTGTGTACTTTATACTAGATCTCCATAACCTGAATATAATGCTAACACAGCAATATCCTATTTTTCTTATTGTTTGGTTTTGGTTGGTTTAGTAGAATCATACTTAGAATCGATAAAATGGCAGGCAACTAGTTAGCACGCTGGACTGAACAGGTTGCTTAAACTAAGGTTTTCTATGCCAGTTGTTGATTAATATTTTCAAAGTTCAAGTAACATCTAAGTGGTGCACAACACCCTGGAACTAATGAATGCAAAAGTATGATGTCACTTTGTGATGCTTTATTTTTAACAAACTCCTGGCATAGACTTTAGACTGCATAGTTCCAAAGACATTGTGAGAACTGCCTCAGAATATAAATATTCTCCCTGCCATGTCCTCATACAAGAGTATAACTTCATTACAATATTAAAATGAATTTTGCAGATTCTGGTGTCTATCAGTACAGATAGTGCGATTGTCTTACCTTTCACAAAGATTATCTCTTTATTACACAAACTGTATTGCCTGAAATATATACTTTCACCTACA